>NW_006238930.1:995743-1044514 GCF_000226075.1 Solanum tuberosum
ATATATATATATATATATATATTTTATTTTATTTTTAAATGTAAGATTTTTTTCTAAATTTTGGCTTTAGATCGCCCTTTTTATTGAGCAACCCTGGCAATAGATTAAGAGTAGAATTAAGAAGTAAAATTGTCAAAGCAATTCAAATCAAAGAATGTAACTTGTTGTTTAAGATTCTTAGTTATTATATTGGAAAGAAAATAAGAGTTGGTTTGTCCTCCATAATAATCAGCACAAGGACAAACAACCATACTTATTCAAGAAATCTTATAAATTTTGGTGACTTTTAAATAAAGAGAAAGTAATTCTTTTGAAAGTTTTGTCGACAAGAAAATTAAGACAAGGAACGTAAAGTTCGTATCGTAAGCTCCAGTAAACAGACAACATATGTTATGCGGATGACGAATCTGAATCAAGATCTTTTATTTACGAGTCAGAGTCAATATAACACAATGTTGCATATTTTATGTTTCGATTCAGGCCCTTGGATGTGAATTGCTTTGAGATAAAATCGGGCTTAAGTTCACATTGAATTGGGCTACAAATGGGCTTTAGAAGCTCATATATATTGGACAATTAATCTCCCAATATAAATGTTTGTAAGGACATGTGCACAACTAACTTCTTCTTTTTTGTGGTCATTAATTTTTATCTCTCAGTTTTGTCATCTCTAATATAGTAAAAGTTGTATCAACTTTTTAAAATATAAAATTCTAAAACGGAATTTTGTTCCAAGGTACAAGTTATTCCCTAAAAACACAAGTTCAATTTAAAAACATCATGTCTAAGAAGTTCATACACTGAAATATGCTTTGGACATAATTAAGGTCAACCCGTGCCTTATAGAGCATAACATATGCCTAGCATTTTATTGTTTTTTTCTAATATTAAAGGTAAAAGTTGTTTTGTGAATTAGATAGCTCTAAATACGTTTCAAAGCAAACATTCTCCAAAAAAAAAAAAAACACCTAGCGAAATTAAGTAATAATTAAGAATACTTTTGATAACAAATTTTAATTAAATGAATAGTACAAATAAAAATTAAAGACCACTATATACAACAAAGATTACTTAATCAACCTAGGGTAATCGTGAAATTTAGGATTAATTAGCTTGTTAATTAAGAGACCTTTTAAACACATTAATTTGATCATAAGAAAGCCATCTTATTCTTCTAGAACCTTGATTTATCCATCACTTTTCTGTTAAAGCTACACTTCTTTTTTCCCTTCTTAATAAATTATTTATTAGCCTATCATGTGTATGACTTAAAATTCATGAACTGAATTGGATTCTTAATCCGAAAGAACACGTTTAGCGGGCCCTATAGGCCCATTTCAGAAGAAACTCTCCCTCTCAAAACACACATTATTGTTCATGTTAGTTTTTTCACATGATCAAATTATGCATATACCCTTCCGTAACCCATTCCCAGTAGATTCAACTGAACATATTATTTTAAAGTGAGTTTAATTTTAATTTCAGCAATTTTAAATCTTCGTTCGTCTATAATGGAGACAACATGACAAATAATTAGCTTCAGGTAACGGTAGAGACATTAAAAGAAAATGTCACAAGAGTATAATCCACGTTATCTTTAATTGATTTTAGATTAAACTAGAAAAAAGAAAATCAGGAAAGCGACCGATCAAAGAGCTTATTTAGGAAAAGATATAAGCTTTCTATACTTTAATTTCTTATTTCATATTAGATGATAGTGACACTAGATGAATGATTGTCACCTACAAGTCTCCTAATTCTAGTGTCTAATAAAGGATTGGATGACACGAGAAAATTCTTAGGTATACTAATTAGTACAATTGAGGTCATTCCATATTTAAGTTTAATCTCAAATTAATTGTTGAAAACATGTATTGTTAATCGATTTACATTTTTCAATAATGATATATATAATTAAGAAAAGGTCACGAAGGCAAGTTAAAGTCCAAAAATAAAATACGACTGTGTTTGACGCATGGAGGGGAAAAAAACGAGTCTGAGTATAAGAAGATCTAATTTGTTGTAGACCTAACTATTATTAAGCAAAAAATTAAGTACTCCCTCAAATTATTTGTCTTTCATTTTGAAATAATTATCTCAAATTATTTGTCATTTTAAATATTTAAGACAAAATTCATTATTCTTTTCTCAAATTAATTATTCTTGAAAACTATAAACACCTTAATTATAAGAGATGACACATAGATAAAGTGAATATCAAATGAAAAAATATTACATATCAAGACACAAATAAGGGTAAAATAGTCACAATCTCACCTAATTAATATTTTCTAAGAGACATGTGTGAGAGAAACACGACAAATATTATGATAGAGGGAGTAAAACTTCCTCCCTCTAGTCCAAATTAAGTGAATTGGTGAGATATAACAAACCTTTTAAGAAAAATATTATTTAAGGACATAAATCAAATAATACTTCCTACTATTATCCATTTGATTATTGCTAAAATTCTCTTAAAAGTAAACTAGTTTTTAAAAAAATCATTAAGTGAAAGGGTATATATGGAAAAAATTCCAACAATTTTTTGGAATTTTGAATAATTTATTTATTTTAAACTAAAAAAAATAATCTCACTAATTCACTTAATATGTACCAGAGTAATTTAAAAAAACATAAATATGGTAAGTAGGGATAAATATGGAAATACAAAAAGTTAGACAAGACTTGAAAAGTGATGCACCGTCGAATTTTTGAGTGCATAGATCATCAAGGAATACAGTATACCCAAAGAAAGAATCCTAAACCTTTTTTGAGTAGAAAACGGTTCCATTATATTATATGGTAACTATTTTCCCTTCCAATCTTATCAATGCACTATTAAAACCCATTATTTCCCCTCTTATAAATACAACAAAAAACAAATATAACATATCAAATATCAATCAATACCATAGGAGAGAAAAAAAAATATATGTCAATGTCAAGTAGTATGATGATGATGAAGCCATCACATAATGCAACTTCAACATTACTAGTAGACTCAGGTATTACCAGATGGAATTCACCAGTCCCTTATCTATTTGGTGGGATAGCAATTATATTAGGATTAATCGCGTTAGCGTTATTAGTCGTAACTTGTTCATACAAGAAACCTTCAACGGAAGAATCATCATCGCGTTCAAACAACGTTAACGATTCGGATCGCGGTCAAGAGAAGAAGGTGGTAGAGTTGATGAAGCCGGAGATGGAACCAAAATTTGTTGTGATCATGCCCGGAGATTACAACCCTACGTGGTTAGCCAAGCCGACTTTGCCTATTCGTTACGTTCCTGACCAAGTCTAAGCCTGGATCAACAGTTCAAAACGAACAATATCACATATTATGTTAAATGTATTTTTGGATTGACTATTATTTTTTTTGATAGCTTGATTTGTGAAAACGTGTACATAAGGGGTGGTATATTTTTTGTTTCAACTAATTAACAGCTAGTAGTATATTTTTTGTATCAACTTCTTGTCATCCAATTTTAATTTTTTTAATAGCTAAAGAAAAGAATATGGATCAATTATCGTTTATTTGAATGTCAAGCAAATTAATTTAGGGCTTAATTTCTGCATTAATTAAAGCAAGCGAAGCACTAATGTCCATAGTTAATTTGAGTAAATATATAATAATTGAAGCAACGAGACCCTGCCACAATAAATTAAGCGAAAGAACAACAAAACAGAGAACAATAATTCTTTCAATATTATTTTAAAGTTACATTACACTTCTTTTGAGGAGATAAACAATCAACTTGTAGAATAGAAAACATATATAATTAGGCTTTAGATGGAAATTTGATTGTAACTTTGGGTGGAAGTTTTATTGATTAAATTCTGGCGCTGCTTCTTTTCTTTAAAAAAATCCCTGTGAAACTGGTCAATAATTCTTTCAAATGTTTGCTTAGTTACGTAATTTATCCTTAAAATACTAGATATAATATTTATGCTCCCTTTGTTTCAATTTACGTGACATAGTTTGAATTTTGAGAGTTAAAAAATTTAGGTTTGACCGTAAATTTAGGTATGAAATCTTCAAGTTTTTTAAAATAAATTTTATATATTTGAAAACTATATAAAAAGTGTTATAAGTTACAACAATTAACAATTCAAAATATTAAAAAGAATATGAAAAATATACTATTGTTTGAATCTCGAAATTCAAAAAGTGTCACGTGAATTGAAGAAATATTTCTTTAATCTTTTTTTGAGTTGCCTTATTGAAATTCTAGATTCAGCACACTAGAATACTATTCTCGAGTTAGATTTTTAGGTGGCTTATCTTTCTTTTCCCCTTTAATGTTGTTGAGGGAGAAGGGATATAATGTGAAAAATTTTGATAGACATTAACGTGACGCAAAGCCTACCGCAAAACAAGGGAAAAAGGACAAATATACATTCAAACTATCGTAAATAGTATGTAGATACTTTCTGTCATACTTTTGGGACATTGATGCCCCTGCCGTCTAAAAATTAGAGCATATATGCCCTTCACTCTAACAGAAGACTAAATAGGGACACGTGGCATAATCTTATCCGTCCATCCGATATTTAATAAATGTCGGATCGGTGGATAAGATTATGACACGTGTATGTCCGTTAGTATAAAGGGTATTTATGCTCTAGTTTTTGGACGGCACAGGGCACCAATGTCTCAAAAGTATGACGGAGAATATTTGCATACCATTTACGATAATTCGAAGGTATTTATTTTTTTTCCCGCAAAATAATGTGAGGGAGTGGAGTGTTGGAATTGAGATTTTAATTAAGAGAAAGTTTGGTGCATTGAAAGAAGGAATAGGTAGAAGGGGGGGACCAATAACTCATTTGTGTCATGGGAGACTCATGAGTCGTGATTAAAGGCTATTAGAGTCTTTCGAAAATAGATTCTCTATTTTCAGGGTTAAGGTAAGGTCGTATATTCAATTTTTTTCAAATTTTATTTATGAAATTTTACTGGGAATAATTTACTTTTTTTTTTATGGTTTTCCATCCGGTATTCGAATCCCACATTGAAGCTTCGACAAAATTCAGATCGCGCCCTGCAGGGCCCCTTCGGGGGTGGCGCTCCCAATAGGATTTTCTTCATACCCAGGCCTGAACCCAAGACCTCTAGTAGTGCACCACAACTCATGTTGGTATAATTTACTTTTGTTTGCCACAATGAAATTTCTACACCTCTAAGAAATGTGAAGTGCGCGCCTACTATATTTAGGTTAATCAGTGTATAGTTTTTTATGGACTTAAAAAATAATTTGAATGAATAGTTAATATTAAGGGTAAAATAAAATAAAAATAATATGCTAAAATGTATATGTATAAGTGAAAACATATTTTTAGTATATCAAACAAGTAAAAATTTAGAGAAAGAAGGGAGTATTGTTTATTTTGATCGTAGCAAGAGAGGGTTAATTAGGTGAAATCGAGCTTTCCAGACAATTACTCCAACAATTAATTGCACCTTTTGTTATGCCCTGGCCATTTACTCGGACTAGCTAGATCATTTTTTTTGGAAGACATCAAATATTATATTTAGATCATATAATCCACTGATCTAGAATGATCGTCAAAAACTAAATTTTCGCTAAAAATACAAAGTGAAACTTCGATATATAGACATTAACGTGATCGCAAATTCTAAGCTAATTATAGGAACTAATCAAAGGTGGCGAATGAATAAATTAAAAATGAATTGGATTGCAATCTGAACGTAAGTGAAAACAGGTAGAATTAACAGTAAAACTCCATTAACAAGGAGCTAACATTGAAGAAGAGAAACTGTCATTGTTTGAGTTCAAAGACTGAGTAATACATCAGTGTAAGACTAGTATTTATAGCTAATTCCTATTACATTGTGTAACTAACTTCTAGAATCTACTAACAGAAAGTTAGTTATAACTAATTAGTTGGAAAAGACTAATCTGCCCTTTATTAACACTAACAGCTTTAACTTGTACTCTCCTTGCTTCATCATCAGCTCATATCTCAACACAATCCGTACATGAATATGGCGGATAAAATTGAATTGGAGTTGATTTATTAATATGGAAAAATGAAACGAAAAAGGCATGGTGGAGGGAAGAGGAATTATAACCGCACACAATACAGTAATTTTTATCCCAAAAACATCTAATTCTAGCATCTTAATTATTGGACCAAATGGCAACATCTTTTGATACAATTGGTAATGATCACTTCACCACCAATTGGATTAAGTTGATTTTATTTTATCCTTAAGACAATATTAATGTCATCTTAACTCATGAGTCGATAAGCACTTGTGATGTGAAGTAAATTAATGAAAGAGTCAACTTAATCAAGAAATGACCAATGGGCAGGGAGGCATATGGATTAGGTATTGGAAAGACTACTAATTAGAGGTATAAGTAGAGATAATCAACGGATCATTTAGTTGAATTTAAGCGGATTAAAATAGATTAAGTTATAAAAATATAAGTTGTGTTATGTTAATTAGATTGCCAAAACGATGAGTCTGTTACGCATGATTCAATTTGAGTTCCACCGAAAACAACGTGCTTGGAAAATGAATAAGGGAGTAACTACTTAAGTAAAAAGTATTTTCCTGCATTCATTTTATTTGCCTATTATTAAAAAAAAAATTAGATTTTTTACTTTTAATATTTATCATTTTTAATATATTGCTAATAAAAGATAATTATTATTATTTTCAATTTTTATCCTTAGAATAAGTTACTTATTTTTTAAAACCTAATACTAAACATTAACTAACAAGTGCATAATGATAAAATATTTATTACAATTATTATTTTTTAACGAATACGTAAAATTCAAAATAAACGAGTAAAATTGAACCAAAGAAGAGAGTATAATGTGAAATTTACTGTTAATGAAGCGGGAGAGGGACACTAATGAGTCGATTAGAGGAAGTTACATTTACACCACAACCACTTTAATTTGACATTAATATACTCCTATCACTTAATTCCACCCACTAATTTTTTTGTGGCTATGCTTATTTTAGTTATATCTGAAATTGATGGTAATTGACTTATTGACCTTATTAGTCTTTTCTGTTTTCTCTGGATCTTCCAGAAGTAATCATAAATGGAAAATGTTGTTCAATTTCTCCTCGCAGAACAAAATTCTTGCTGTTGTCAAGCTTTTTTGATTAATTTTAGATAGGGGTGGCAAAATCAAACCCGATCCGTTCAACTTGACCCAATCTATTTAGGTTTGGGTTGGTTATTGACCCGTTCATTTGTTAGCTTAATCCATTAAAAATTGGGTTGATATGTAACTCAAATTGATTTATGAGAAATTTTGTCAAAATATTTTTTTAAAAAAACTTTTTATTTTAAAGAAAAAAAAACAATTTTGTTAGGTCCTAAAAGCTTATAAAATATCAAATAAAGCTATTAAAACTTCATAAAAGTTGGACAGATTGGATTATGATCCGTTACCTAACTTGTTTTGACCCAACCCATTCTGGCCCAAACAAATTTGGGTTGGGTTGGATCTTGACCCATTTTAACCCCACCCAAATTTAACCCAACCCACCCAATTACCACCCCTAATTCTAGCTTATAATTCTATAAAGTACACAAAAAACAGTTCGATAAATTCAAAACTATTTATAAGTCAGTTTTGATTAACTTAACCAAATACTTATTCTTTTTTTTCATTATCACATAAATTTGGTTAATTTAAGCGCATATTTTTCCTTTTAAGACTTCAAATATATGATGTATGATTACAATCTTTCACAAAGTTTCTTCTCTTGTTGACAAAAGGAAAGAAAAGAATAAAGTAGAATAAAATTATTGGCAGACAATTTTTTGTTTGGGGTTGGTGGAACATACGCGGTGACTCAGAAACGTAATGTTTTAATTACGCGGAGTACTATTTATCCATTACATATTATTTTGTATAATCATTATATTGTACAACAAAATATCAAAAGGATCAGAAACCTTTTTAGAGCTAGGTAGCCAACTAATATTAATGGCATATTAGCCATTTCATATAGTGTAGTAGTGTACCACTTGCTTTAGTTTTGTTTTTTTTTACAGAGAGTTATGAAACTACAACTAGTCAGAAATTGCGTGAGAAATTTCTTCAATCTGGGATACCGCGCAATGAAACAGATTCAATGACCTCCATGGGTCCAAAGGAACTCCATTTTCCTCTATTCGGTGGTTTAGCATTAAACTTGGTACTCATTGCTGTGGCACTTTTCCTCTTCGATTATTAGTATGGTAGATAGTGTTCCATTTTATTTTTGGAAGAATTAATTTAAGTCTTACACAATTGTGAGAAGATTAATTTTTTTTTAAAAAATGTAATTTTATATGGGCTCAAATCGAAATTTAAGCTATCTATTTATTAAGTGACACATCGCAAATTGAAAAGGAGATTAGAGGAAATGGAGGGGAAGGAGCAATTGGAAAAAGGAGCCACTTCCAAAAATGTCATGGAAGTATTCCCTTCCAATTCCATATTAGTTGTAACAATACTAAAAAAATTGAATATCTACCACAAAATACTTGTCAATTTTAAAAATTATATTAGAATTATAACAATTCATATGGAGATGATCATTAAACATATTGCTTAATCAAACTATAATATTAATGGTAGAAAAGCCAGAGCCCAGAACAGAGTGCTTGCTACTGTCAAATTCATCTTCTTTTTATTTATATTTTTTATGTCAATAATTGCTTTTTTAATAGGTGTGTCAATTCAAAAGTGAACAAGTAATTAGGGACAGAGGAAGTATATAAGATTTTTAAAATTTGTGGTTTCATATCATTTAATCTTGTAGTCGTAAATATAACGAAATATTCTTTTTAAAACGAATAAAAAGAAAAAGCAAAACAATAAATTAAAATAAAAAGCAATAAATGCGATTTTTTTTACTGTTAATAAAGGCGGAAAGGGTACAATGAGTCAATTAGAGAAAGTTACACCACAACAACTTAATTAACATTTTTAATTAAGTGGAAGACCTAAACTAATAATTCCACATTACCCACTTCCACTCATTATTTTTTTACTCAAATAACACATTTTTAGGGCAATGTTTATTTTAGTTATTTTTGAAGTTGATGGTAATTGACTTATTGACCTGGGTCTTTTCTGTTTTCCTTAGAGCTCCAATATTATGCAATCATAAGTGGAGAATGTAGTTCAATTTTTCCACTAGCTATATCTTTTTCATATTTTATGTTCCATTTTTTTTTAAAAAAGTATATTTTTTCTTATTTTCTTTTCCTGTGAGGCTCAAACATCCATCAAATTTTGAAGAAAAAATTACTTAGGTCATATGTTAAAAGTTTGGCTCATCTATGTCAAATTTTTACGAATGACATAGATGAGCCTTTTCTCAAAGTTTAATGATATATATGAGCCTTTTTTTCTTTTTAAAAAATAATTTAATTAATGACGTAGCTGAATCATAATTGACCACGTGTAAAATAATTTTGCAAAATTGAAACTGTTTTCCGTTAACAAATAATGACATGGATGACCCTTTTTCTAAAACGAAAATAACATAAATGAGCCAAATTTTTAAATGAACATTTTCTCAAAATTCCATGACATATTTAAGCATTTTGCCTTTCTTTTACTTGATCACTTTTCCATATTTCACATCAATTCTTATGCCAACATCTAACTAAATAGTGCAACTGCTCTTTAATGTAACAATAAAACTTTGACAATCTTGTTGAGTAGCGAAGTAGTATTCTTTATTAGTCAAAGCATGTTGAAAAATAAAGCAAGCAACATTACGTATATAGATTAAAGGGAAAAGGGTCAAAAATACCCCCCAACTTTGGTTTATTGTTTGACTTTACCCTCGCCGTTAAAATGAAGTTAATTTTACCCCTCCCGTTACTAATTTCACCAAAATTACCCCTCATTTAGACGGAATCCCCAAAATTGACCCAATTATCCAAATTTAAAAAAACCTAAATTCCCTATTTTTAACCCAATGACCCGACCCCCTCTAGGATAAACCCAATACCAATTAATGGCAGCTCTCATCAACAAATGAAACACATCCGGATCAGTGCAATCAACAGGATCATCAATCTTGCCACTACAGTCCAAATTATTCTCCGGTACATCAACATCCTTGAGGTTAGTGAACGTCATAAATGCTGTCTGATTAACACCAAGAAAGTCCTCACCAGTCCTCACAACACTATCATCAGCTCTAAATGTAGCATTAGATTTGGAAGTAAGGAAATTAGTGATTTTTGCTGAAGGGTGGAACAATGGGTCTTCAGGCTGATAAGTTGCAGCAATTATAGTGAAAACCAAAACCCCAACTACAAATATAGTGAAACAAAGATTCCCAATCATAGCCATTGCATTTTGACCCAAATTTTCTGGCCTGAAACTTCCACTCCTAGACAGCAAAAGTGACGGCCGACCCAACATTTTTTCCCCACTTTTTCTCACTATAGCATTTAAGCTTTAAACACAACAAGAACTAAATTTGTAAAATATGCAAAACATATAATTAGACTACTACCACCACTCAACAAAATGACTAAAAGGGTATTCAAGAAACATGAAATTTGACAAAGTAAAACCAAGAATTCATAGATCTGGGTAAGTACAAACAAGAATTGACTATGTTAAAGCTGAAATTATGCTTTCAATGACTTTATACAGTATAAAGATTACTTTTTTACCTCATACAGCTTGGTGATTGAACATAGATTTCAGTACTTCTCTTTCATTCTCTGTGTGTGTGGAGAGTAATTAGTTAAGTAAAGCTAATTTACTTATTATGTACACCGACAAAATGACTAGGTAAATTGGTACCGGGTTATCTTAGAGGGGGGTCGGGTCATTGGGTTAAAATTAGGGAATAGGTTTTTTTTTTAAAATCCGGGTAATTAGGTCAATTTGGATCAATTTTGGGGATTCCGTCTAAATGAGGGGTAATTTTGGTGAAATTAGTAACGGGAGGGGTAAAATTAACTTCATTTTAACGGCGAGGGTAAAGTCAAACAATAAACCAAAGTTGGGGGGTATTTTTGACCCTTTTCCCTAGATTAAATATATATATACATATAATAATGAGCCGTTTGATATGTTTGATTTTTTTTAAAAAATAATATATATATTTTTGTTGATAAATGACTTAGACTGAATTGTTTTTATTTTTTTATAAGAAAAATAATAGTACTTAAATTAAAAGTAACAAGGAACATGATGAATGACTTACATGAAATGGAAAGAAAGTTGGAGCCTTAGCCCTTAGAGGTTTTATTTGGAAATGACATTTTGAGAATTAAAAATATAATACGGATAAAAAAAAAAAAAATCAAATTAAAAGTACTTATAAGCTGGCAAATCATAAATTGAGATGACCAACTTATTAGTTTTGATTAATTTAGCTTATAATAAGCACTTTAAGTCTAAAAATGTATATAAATCAATTTAACCAATTTATAAACTTAATTAAATACGCTCATAATATTCTTGTGCATTTTTGTTTCTTTTTTATTTATTTATTTATTACAGAAGTTCGTTTAATTTAAACGCATATTTTCCTTTTAAGACTTAAAATGCATGAAGTATGATTACTATCTTTGACAAGTTTCTTCTCTTGTTGACAAAAAGAGAGAAAAAAGTAGAATACAATTGCCAGACGATTTTCTGTTTGGAGTTGGTGGAACGTACGCGGTGGCTCGGAAACGTAATGTTTTGGCATCAATGAATTTATCATTCATTGTGTTCACACGAAATTCAAGAAAATTAAATTTAGTAAAATATACTACTACTAGAATATTCTTTGTGAGCGTTCTTTTTGAAATAGTAGATTTTTAAATAAGTTAAAAGACATTTTATTTGGAAATTGTTGGAAAGAAGTGTAGGGAAACAATGGTATGGCATGAATCATAGTTATGATGACTGATGCATAATGAGTTACAGTAATATTACAGCTAAATAATCCGTGACATTATGTACACATAAAAAAAATAGAACGCCTACTCTTTTCTCTTCTTTTTTTTGTGCCAATTATTTTTTCTCCTGTGCTACAAATAGGAAAAAAAAAATAAACATTTGGTCATAAATCTTAAATGGAAAAAAAGTAAAATTTCTAAACCATATCCGACAAATAAATCATTAAATTTAGGACGAAAATTAAACTATTCATTGAGAAACTTATTTAGAGCTAGTGGCATATTAGCCATTTCATAGAGTGTAGTGCTTGGGGCACAAGTTGTGTTACCTCTATAAATTTTGTCTTCCATTTCTCATCTGAGTTATTTCAATACTTTTTTTTTTTTTTTTGTTGCAGAGTGAAAGTTATGAGAGACACACCAACAAATTCAACCATTTGCCTGGATCCAAATAATACTAGTTCATTTTGGCAATGGAAATCACCTCTTCCTTACCTATTTGGTGGTTTAGCATTAACATTGGCACTCATTATTGTGGCTCTTTTACTCCTCGTATTTTCCTTCTATCAACCGTGGTCTGACGAAGACAAATCTGCAAGTAGGGGGAACAACAGTACATCAATGGCGGAGATGTCTCCGAGGATCATCGTTATAATGGCCGGTGAACGGAAACCCACACACATCGGAGTTCCGATTTCTTCATCTGATAAATGTCCTCATTGACTAATTAATACTAGTCGATCCATCGTCTCTTTCTGATCATATCTAAAAGTTTTGTTATATATATAATATATTCTCCTAGAACCAATTGAATTTGGCAGGATTGCATTTGTAATTTTCTTCTGGAGTTGTAGGATATATGTAAAAACAATCTCTGTCATAGTTTATATGAATCAAATCAAATTACGATTTCTGTGTTATAAATATGACTAAACTTTGATAAGAATTACTTCATGGTTCATCTTTGATCCATTGGCAGAGGATTTTATGTTTAGGGTCGGTGGAACGTACGCGCGCGGTGGCTCGGAAACCTAATGAAGTAACTTGGCACGATTTTTTTTTTTGAAAAAATATTGTGATATTAAATTAAAATTTTGACTCCAAACTCAATTTATGGGATTTCATTGGCATGTTATTGACCTTAAACTAAATAAATAACGTGAAATATACTAATATGTCCATTAATCATATAGTACTAAACATTTCAAGTAGAAAAACAAAATAAAAAAGCTAACCAACAAAAAAAAGGAAAGAATTTATTAAAAGAAAAAAAAAACAAGAAAAAGTAAGATAAACAAATATAAAGGAGTATATAGGTTAATTCAAATAAACTTGTTAAATTACTAATATAGGAAACAAGTAAATAAAATATAAAGGAAAAGGTAGATTATTTTTTTTTCTATTTATTTTAATTGATCGAACATGTGAAATCAATGAAATAAAGGAATTGTGCAGTTGGAAAATGTTGGGAAGAAGTGTAGGGAAAAGATGGTATGGCATGAATCATAGTGATGATGACTAATGCATAATAAGTTACAGTAATATGCCAACTAAATAGTCCAATTCAAATGTGACATTGTGTACACATTGTTTTTCCTATTGTGCTACAAAACTTTTGGACATAAAGCTTTAAATGGAAAAAAAAGAGAGTAAAATATTTAAACCATATCCACTAATGAACCATTATATTTTAGGACAAAAATTAATATAGTCATTGTACAAAATTAAAAAGAGAAACTTATTTAGCCATTTCATTAAGTGTAGTGCTAGGAGCGCAAGTTGTTACCTCTATAAGTTTCATTTCAATACTTTTTTGTTGTAGAGAAAAAGTTATGAGAGAGACACCAACAAATTCGAGCATGAGCTTTTACATTGATCCAAATGGTACTAATTCATTTTGGACATGGAAATCACCTCTTCCTTAATTACCTGTTTGTTACTTTGGCATTAACATCGGCACTCATTATTGCGGCTCTTATCCTCCTCTTCTGTACCTTCTATCGACCGTGGTTTGAAGAAGAAGAAGACAAATCTGCAAGTCGGGGGAACAACAGTACTACAATGGCGGAGATTTCTCCGACCATCATCATTATAATGGCCGGTGAACGGAAACCCACACACATCGGAGTTCCAATTTCTTCATCTGATAAATGTCCTCATTGACTAATTAATACTAGTCGATCCATCGTTTCTTCCTGTTCCTGATCCTATCTATAATGTTGTTATATAAGCGCGCGCTCTCTCTCTATATATATAGGTTCTCCTAGAACCAATTTAATAAGCCGGGATTGCATTTGTAATTTTATTATGATTTCTGTGTTAATTCGAACATTCTTATAAATATGAGTACTTAAATACTTAAAAATTACTTTTTCCATTCACTTTTATTTATTCACCGTAGATCTTTGATATGCTTATCTCTTAATATGTTACAAATATATAATTGTGATCAGTGCTAAACTATTCGTGTAAATATGGATAGAAATGCGGCGAGCTGTTCACGCAAAAGAGAGAAATTAAGTTGGATGAACCAACAATTAAGTAGACTATCTGTCTATCACAAAAATGTCCTGATTGATGTATTTAACATTTGGTGAAAATCATTTTTCTCTTTAAATTAGTAGGTCTTACATTCTAGACGCGTTTTAAAGCTGCGTGAATCTAGTTTTAAAGTCAACAATATCATTAATAAATTGGTCCATATTACAAAAATAAAATATATCTTGCAATTTTGAATAATAACTACTCATTTAGAGAGTTAAGATCAAATTATATTGGTTTATCATTATTAAATTAGAATGAAAATGTTCAGTGACAAGAACCTCAACGGCGACATATAAATGAATTGTTGGGACTTATTTCATAGTTCAAAATAAATGAGTTATTCAAAATTCAAAAAAAATTGTTGGACTTTATTTTTCATATTTACCCTTCAATTAATGGAATTCTTAACTATTTTATATTTTCTAGTAGAATAAAGTGAGAATAATCAAAAAGGTAATAGTGAATTTATATCTATAAATATTTTATATGAATTTATCATACCCTAACAATTTACTTCATAGCTACTGACGGGACTACAAATTAAAGGGGAAAAAATGCAGACTGGAGAAATGAGGAGTAATAATGGAGTAATAATAATTACATATTGGATTGGCAATAATGTATAGACACACATCACACAACAATATCCCTCTTTTACAGTTCTATGTGAACATCAAACTAAACTTGATGACTTCACCAGTCATCCAAAAAGTTTCTTTTCTTTCTATTTTAATGGAATTATATTCTTGTTTCTTTTTATATATAAGATTGTTATATAATTACCATATCTACTAGTAAGTAAGAGTTTGATAACATGGCGTGTTGGAAATATTACTAGAAAGCACTAATTGTTCACTGTATTTTTTTTATTTTATGCCTCATTGAAGTGATATATATGAATTTACTTTTGAAAGTGGTTTAAAATGGACAAAGGGAGTAAGTAAAAAGTAGTCTATATTGCTTCTTCTTTTTTCCCATGAAAAGTAGTCTGCGTGAAATTCATTGTAAAATGTGAAGTTACACAACCACTTTGTCTTTTTTTAGTGGAACGCATAAACTCATTATTCGATACCCACTCTGGAAAAATTGGAAGTTGATCCACTTAGTAGTATTTTTTAAACTACTAGACATCTTTTTTTGGCTGGTTTAACTTTTGTAGTTGATGGTAATCGATTTATATTGTCCCATTTTATACCATATTGACAATTTTTTATCTTTATAAAATAGAGGGTAAAACTATATACACTTTGTTTTTTTCAGGCCTCACTCGTGAAAATTGCATTAAATATATTATTGGTAATTGACTTATTGACTCGGGTCTCTTCTATTTTACCGTTTATAATTATGTAAATAATAAGTGTTGACGCCGCCAGTTTAAACCATATAGCTCAATCCGTTCGATTCTAGTTTATAAAATTTGATTAATTTTAAAAGACGAATGAACAAACCTATTTCTTTTCTTTTCTTTTCTTTTCTAGATATAACACAAATAAAAAATATTTGACAATTTTTCGTATGGATCATTTGAATTGTATAATTAACTAAAATAATTAGTGAAACTGCTAGATTAGCGGACTTGACCTATGTCCAGATTGACTCTCTGTAAAAACATATGACCCGACCCGGTTGAGTTGGTAGAGTGCGGTGGTCAGATAATGTCATCAAATTGTGAAATAATTATTTGAGCACTAGAAAATGTTGGTTAGTCTATAAACTTGGTATTGCCTGATGATTTCTATAGTATTTATATTACCTTTTTTTCCTCACTCGTCGATATTCATTTTAAGATTTGACTAATTCAAAATTATATAAAAAATTCACTTTTAACATAAATTATTGTTTAACAAAAGACGATTTTATATTTATGACTCAAATTCAATATATAAAATAAAAATAAAAGTATACTTTCTCACATCACCGCAATTTTTTGCGGTAAGATAATCCATTTCAAAAGTGACATTGTACTGTAATTTGTACCCACATAAATAGGTCTCTTCTTCTTTCAGTGGCAGACACTTTTTACTAATTATTTTCTTGTCCTGTCCTACAACATGGAAAATGTGTTTAAGTTTATTATTAACTTCATCAGATCTATTTCTTCTTTCCATATCTCAAACACACCCAAAATATTTTAAATAATTTTTTTTTAAAAAAATCAAAGTTGGGGGCGTTATCTATTAGATTCATGTGGTCAAAATACATATCTTTTAACTTAATTTGTTGTCACCACTCACTACAGTCAGATGTGGAACTAGTGTATCGCGAAGAATTTACCAAAAAATTACATATATAAACATCGGAGAAGTTTAAAGTACTCCATTCGTTTTAATTTGTTTATCAAGTTTTAATTTAATATGAAGTTTAAGAAATTTAAAAAAAGCCTTTTAATTTCATAATCTTAAGTTGAAGATATATCAGATGTCCTAAAATATCTTTTTCTATGATCTTAAACATATTATATGAAAAATTGATTAATAAGTTACCAAACAAAAGGACAGAAACATTTTTTAAAATTGAAAGGATAACTGAATTGAAACATATGAAACTTACTTTTTATTCACAGTGGGTTAGCTAATATCAGGGTTCAAAAGTGGCTGAAATCACAGGTTTAAACTTTAAACTTCATTTGTTAAATTTACTAAATTTGCTAATTTAATTTGTTTGTCTGACTTTTATTTCAGTATGTTTTTAGAAAATACTTATTTCTATATTTAGTAACTTTATATCAAACATTCTACAATATATATTTGAAATCATTAAATTTAATAAATTTATTTTTAAGAATTCAAATTTTATTTTTAAATTTTTAAGTCGAGTTAAATTAAGATATAAATTTTTACCCTTCCCATTGAAAGTGAAAGTGCTTACTATTTAAGTAACTCCCTTCTATCCAAGATAAATAAATTAAAACGAAGATAACATTTGAAATCGGCTCCACTATTGACAAAAATCAAGACGGGCACGAATGTAGACTTGAAAACAAGAGAGATCCATCAATAGTTGAAGTACTAATAAGTACCAAAAGGATGTGAAGACACGTAACGATAGTTGTTGACATATATAGGCAAAAAAATTGCCTTGTCTTGATCCAATTCTATGAGCTGGTTTATTCAAATTCAATCATTTCTTCTGTCTTATTTTTATTTACCTTTAACTTGTAAAAAAGAAAAAGAATTTCAAATTGTTTAAATTCCTCAAAAAGCCACTTGGTAATCATGAATCCATCTGTTTTTTCTAGGGTGTGTTTGGTACATATATTTTTCAGAAAAAGTATTTCGATTTTTTTACGCCGGGTGATTGATCAAAGTATTTCAAAAATTTATTTTAAACAAAATAAAATCCTTAAAAATGATCTTCCTAAAAGCAGAAAACACAAGTTCCACGACTAATAATCCATATTGATTGGTTTTATTTACACTATCCAAGACACACTCTCACCACACTCCACACCAGTCACCCCACCCCATAGACCCATGCCCACCACGCACCGCACACCCCTTACCCAAGACTCTTATACACATATACTTTACTTTTGTGGTAATATGTCCTTTTTAGGTACCGAACATAAGAATATAAATATGAAAATTATTTATTTATCGGAAAATTCCTTTACCAAACACATCCTAAATTTGAATTGGCACTCTTGGTTCTTCTAATAAGGGATCGTTTGGCTGGTGGGATAAGTATAATATCCTTTGAGATATTTTATATATCTTGCATTTGGTAATGAGTATTGTTTGATTCCAATCATCTGCTATTTCAATACAAATGATGGAATAAGTTATTTCATATGAAAAAATGAAGTAAAATAATCTCATATATTAATCGATAAAATATCATTATGTATTTGATCCCAACCAACCAAACGACCCCTTAAAAGTTTTATTAGTTAATTTCGTCTAATTAATCCAACTACCAACTTTATGATGGAATGTTAATCTTTACAACTAAAAGTGGTGTGCACAAAGGGAAGTTGTAATTGGTACGCTTAACTCTAATGTCACTTCGTGTCATGGAAAGTTGTCTTCGGCCCATCCCATCCCTTCTTTTAAATTTGTTACATTTGTAACTTAATGGCAAAGAAAAATATATTTAACTTACTTTTTACGTACCATGAAACTACAATATGATATTAGAACTTGAATACAGAGGAATTAACGAAAATATTTAATACCTGCTAAAACAAAATCAAAATCTGATATCATTAAAGGATGTGGTGCAGTGAAAGGTTGTTCATCCTTAAACAGAGGTCTCAACTCTCAAGTTTGAGTCATGGATATAAAAAATATTCACTACATGTACACTACGCAAATCCAAATTAGTCAGATTCCAATATGAGTACTTAGAAAAACAAAAAAAATCAAAGATATTTTTAACTTTAGAATTCTCATTATATTTTTTTGTAACACATCCTTTACGTGAATGACATGACATATTTAAAGTTAATAAAAAATTTAAAATTTATTTTGATATATTTTTATACATAGTTTTAATTCAAAAGCATAAGATTAGAATTATTTTTTTAACTTCCAATCAAGTCAAACAAACACATATAAAATGGGTGAAAACTTAAGTATTTATACAAGTGACGTATATACTTAAGCACGATGACAATTAATACCTGATACGAATAAATATTTATGAATAAAATAAGAGGGGAGAGAGTAGTATAAAGGTAGTGGCAAATAAGCAATTTAATTGAGGGTGGGACTTTGAGTGGAAGTTGTTTACCTCTATAAAATAGCTAGAAATTTCCATCATCTGCCTCAGCTCTTTTGTGTAACAGAGCAGAGAGAGAAATAGAAAATAATGAGAGATTTAGGTAATACACCGAGCTCCTCCTCATTCTGGACATGGAGATCTCCACTTCCTTACCTTTTTGGAAGTTTGGGGATAATGTTGCTTCTAATTGTCATTTCCCTCATCATCCTCGCTTGTTCCTTCCATAAACGTTTTTCCTCTAACTCCGACCCGGAGAAATCTGCATGTCCGCCGCCAAACAATACAATTGTCGAGATGTCTCCCAGTATTGTCGTCATCATGGCCGGAGATCACAAACCTACCCACATCGGAGTTCCTATTTCTGATAAACCTACTTATTACTCATCAGCTGCCTAATTTTGCTTCCCCTGAGTCTGAGCTAGCTTATTTTAGTAATTTTCCGGAATATGTAAAACAAACAACGTTGAGAAATAGATCTATCATGACTTATTTTTGCCATAATCAGAGTTTATGATTTGTTATATAATTACAGTTGAGTTCTTCACTTGTTTTTCCTTTTTTTTTTAGTATTGGTGTAATCAAAGTTGAGACTAACGAGAATTGGGAATTTAATTTATGAGCAAAATTAAAATCTATAGTGAAATATGAAGTCTGAGAATTTATTTATTTTTTCTTACAAGAGATCAAATTTCTGTCCTGGTGTGTGTTGTGGCGAAATTTGTTCCCAGGCGAGTCCATTTCTGATGAACCCTCTTCCGTCTTTGTAGCTCCCCTTTACTTGTGGGGTTAATGAAAATTAAAATTTTGAAATTTGGATTTACTAATAAAAGGTTTTAGAGGAGGATTCCGTATTTGATTACTTTAATTAGGAAAACAGAGATTGGATTAGGAGTCTTCAACAAACACTATTTAGTGGGTGTTGTGATAAATGCCAAAACTAACTTTATGTGGATAGGGATGCGGCGAGCCGTTCACGCAAAAAAGAGTGAAAAGATAGATGAAACGAATAATGAGTAGATGATGACAATGAAAGAGAGATAACACAAAATTTTAAAATTTCTCCTTGGGAAAAGAAGCAAAAGAGCTATTGTCATGCGTGTCGCTACTGTCAATTATCAAAACACTTGTAGTGATCGATGAGGGTTGATGTGAAGTTATAAGTATTTTTTTTTATCCTTAATTAGAAGTTTCAAATTTGAGTTTTTAATGTGAGTTTTAAATACCAAATGAGAAATTGAGTTTCCTTAAATATGAAATCGCTTTTGTTAGAAAATGACATCCTAGGGTCTGAGTAAGGAAAGAGCTTGTAGCCGCATTATTGAGCTTGTCTTGTTGATAACCTTGAGACCGAAGAAGACTGTGGTCCAAGCTAGTGGTGAAGGAAAGAGGGAAGCGACTCGTTCCTTCCTTGCAGAGGAGTTAAAACAGACTATGACGGCTCCATTCAGACTTCAATATGAATATCGAATATCAAATAAAAAGTCAAAAAATTGAGAAATCAAAAAAGGAACTTGTCAATAATTGCTCTCTTTTTAATAGTACATGATCATTGGTAAATTCAGAATTTCCTCCTAGAATTTGAAATTGAAATTTCCAAATGAATTTTAAATTTCGTAAATTAAAATTTTTCTTCGTAAATTTGAAATTAAAATCTCAAAAGAATTCAGGTGAACAACCAACTCGAAGATCCGCCCCTACATGTCACTCACAATTCACGAACGCAATACTTGAAGTACTCAAAATTAGTACAACTTTTTAGCATATATTCGGTAGGATATTCCCCCTACACTTATGCCTTACTACTACTTCAACGAGGCGCCGCGGCACTACAATATTTCCCGGTCAACAACTGAAAAGCACCTGATATTGTTTATATAATATTCTGCATCCCATTTATTACCACCCTTCTATCTATAAATTAATTAAGAGAAAAGTGTTGAGACACTCTTAAATTTAGCGTAAATTATTAATTTTATTTTTGAATTATTGATAGTCTTAACAATATTATTCTATTTGACTGACTGAACTTAAATAGATTTTCAATCTTGTAACATGAGTGAAATACACTCCTATATTCTCTGCAAGTTTAGGGGTGTTTTAGCACTTCTCTCGACTTTTTAATAAGTCGCATGCTCCTACAAGAGTTCGAAACCATTTGTTATGTCATGGGGTAGATCAGGGGTGTATCTAAGTTTAGTTAGTCAAGTAGATGAGTGTTCTAAGACTGTCACAAAATTAATAATTTACATCAAATTTAGGGGTATTTCAATACTTCTCTATTTAATAAAATTCGAAGAATAAGTGACATCATATATGTATTTTACACCCACATTAACAGGATCCGAGAAAAGGTTGCACCCAAAGGGATGTTGCTACCAGACCTCCCTTCCTGTTTTTTTTTTTTTTTTTTTTTTTTAAAAAAGAAACTATTTTAAATTAAAATTTAATGTTTTATCCATCAATTTTTTTTGTTGAACTAATTTTCGGATATAATACTTTACATATAAAAATCATATTGACATTGTAGATTTTGTGTATAATGGAACACTATTATTATATATGAACGGCTGAACGGGGACGAATATATTAATCAAAAGCTATGAGACGTCTATAATTGACGCTGAACTTTAAAGCTCCATTATAATAGATTACGTATTGGTCCAGAAAGATAGTGTTTCATAATTAAATCAGATATTTTATACATTACCAGAAGGTCCATTATTAATGCTTTTACCATTGTTTTTAAGTTCAATCGAACCATTACAGAATGTCAAATGGTTCTTTTATTTTTTAAGTGGTGCCACATGGAAATTATTATTCAAAGTGACTTGATGAAGTGATTTTCTGTGATATATATAGTTATAGTAATTATATCCTGTTGAAGATATAGTTTTATAATTTGGATGTAATAAACAAAAAATATATAGCTAATTACTACTAGTGTCAGATTTAGTTAATTGTTCTTGTATCGCGACAAACTTGGTAATTTCTTTCGTTTTTGTAGTGATAAGTGAGAGTAATATATTGAGCACCTTTCCAACTAGATCCTGGCATACAAGTAGGTGTCAAAATATATCACTATGATCATTATTGTATAACTAATTCATATCGAAGAGATGCAATAAAATGTTTAAATTATTTTGTTAATGTATATCGTTCCGTGTATACACGACTCCTCCATATGCTAAAGTTTTACTATATGACTTTGTGACTAAGACAAATCACACATCGGAACTATTAGTCTACTAGCGCCTCTGTGTTCACTTTTACTATTTTAAATGGGCTATTAATTTATAGTACTATCACTTTGATTTTCTCAAAACTTTACAGAGGAATCTAAAGGGCACATTTAGAATCTTCCTTCTCAACATACTCAATTTTCACCTTTAAAAGGAGCTGGTAATTAGTTTCCAAAACCATAACGTTACACCAAAATTCTACACATAAGAACGCACAAAGAGATCACAGATGAGCCTTTCAAACTGTAGTAGCCCATATTCTTGCTCTGTCTGGAGATGGAATTCTACGGTACCTTACCTTTTTGGAGGCCTAGCCTTTATATTTCTACTCATTTTTGTAGCACTGGTCATTCTTGCCTGTGTATATTGCAGAAAGAAATCGCGTAATTCATCTGTTTCACGGGGTGAGAACAATGGTGGGACGATGATTCCCACAAATGTACATAACCAAATTGACATGATAGTGACAATGAAACCGAAGATTGTGGTTATCATGGCTGGTGATGACAAGCCTAGCTACTTGGCCACTCCATCTCTTGCTTGACCTAACAAAATAAAGTCATTTTAATTCTTGCATTTTCAATAGTTCTATACTAAGCTAGTATGATAGATAACTTGCACTACCATTACTCTGAATATTGGGGAATCTATCTATAGAGCCTAGTAGTTGTATGTTACAGTTTATCCTAACAGTGAGCAACTCTGATGAAACTCCACTTATGCCCTTCCTTTCTCTAGATACCTCATATTGTTTGCTCCAAATGGAAAAACATATTAATAAACTTGTAACAAATCAAGGGAACTCTTATTTGATATTGAATGATTCTCACCTCATGGGGCGGCTTTTGAGATGAGGCAAACCTGAAGTTAATTTTCTTTACATGATATCTTCTTCTTTTCTTTTTTTTTAATGTGAGACCCATGGGCCTTATTTTCTTCACATGATATCAGAGCCAGACTCATGTCATTTTTTTTAAACATTGGACATCATGTCAGTTATTTGTTCAAAAAAAATGTCCAGTTGTGTGCATAGAGCAGGGGAAGCGAAAGTGTCTCACACCAATTGAGGGAATATGTTACTTTTTATATGGTTTTGAACAATCTTTACTTAACGAGCTACCTGTGGGATTTGAGCAAGGCCGAATGTTCATTGTCTTCACAAAAACTGTTACGCACTAGTATGTTTTAAAGAAACGATATATGATAAATCCTTTTGGGTTAAACCCAAATGTCCTTTTTTTCTATTTCTGAAGTTGCCGGTAGATGCTAAATGCAAATGGCCGTGGAAGTTGGGTAGATGCTTCCCTTCAGATGTCATGTTTTAAAAAATACTAGTAGAAGTTAATTAAAAGATGTAAAACTAGTGATGAGAAGTGACACAAATATGCTTTACTAATGCATTTGGACGCAGCGGCTCGAAGCTCATGATCAATCATGTTATGGTGACTCAGATGGATCCCACTTTACTAGTTTAAGGAATGAGTCCTGAATAACTTTACAAAAAGTAACAGCACCACTGCGAATGTACAATAGTGGCACACATTGAACGTTCCTCATTCCCCGACAGTACTCTTTCCTACCGCATAATCTTTCATGTTTCATACTGTACTGTGTACAATGTTCTTGGGATATTCTAATTTCTACTATACACTGTACAGTACACCAATCATGGGTGGTTTAATTAGTAACACCAGCAAAAGCAAGATATAAGGCATAAATAATACGCTTATCTTTGAATAAACAATTATATATTTTCCAATAGGAGTTCCAAGGGTGTTTTATTCGCCCTATTATATTTAGTATATAGGATTCTCTTAGATTGACATCTCCATTGGTGCATGCCTAAAAGAATGGCTGGCATGTGGCACCACGCAAATAGTAACCGTTCAAATTTTCTTCACTCTCTGTTTAAAGCCACATTAAGATATCTAATTTGAAACGGGAATATGTATGTTGTTGAAGCAAAGACATAGGTAGCTATTTCACAAATGGAATCTTATGAAGGGATTAGGATAACCAAGTCCAACACATACTTCAGCACAAAATCATATCATTAAGAACCAAGAACTCTTAGCTTAGAACTCTATATTTGTTGGGGTAGGCAGACAATTTTTTTTTTATCAGAATGCCATGGAATCTATAGTGCATCTTGCATGATTCATTTCTTACAACTAGTCCCTCTTCTCTTTTCTATTATTCATTTATTTGAAAGGAGACATACGACGTTATGACATGATATAACCCAACTCTATGAGAAATAGATTAAGATCAGATTGAAGGGAACATACCATTGAGCAGAGAAGGAGATGTAACATGTAAGAAGTGAGAGAATTACAAAACCTATAGTAACTGCAAACATTTGAGAAGATGAAGACATGGTAAGAGGATCTCCGAGTATGGCTGAGATCACCTTGTAAGCAGCAAATGGAACAATATTTTTTTTTATAAACGTACAGCGATATTAGGGCAGGTGCAGAATGTCAAGAGGGCTAATACTGCCTTACTCGCTTATTAGTAATGATTTAACAAAAAAGGAAAATGATAAAAAGCTAAAGTAAAGCTATTTCATTTATCTATTGCCACAAGGCAACCTGCATAACTCTCATAAATGACACTATCCGAAAATACTCGAGAATTTAAGAACATTTTGGTGGTTGACTCCAACAAATACCATAAGCCTTGCAATCCTATCCAAACTTCTCATACGCAACTCGATTATTAAAAGCAATTAATTTATTGCAATCTTCACAGCAGACTAGAGCCAGTAAAAAGAAACTAGTGGCAGTTTATATAAGTGCATTTATGGTTTCATAATCTTTTAATTAATCACTGAACCCATTGTACGTGTTAAAAGTCCCTTACAAAAGAATCACTTCACTGTCTACAAAAGCTGATCGCTTGATTTTGAATTTTTAAAATTACAATAACTAACAAGACAAGAAATTTGAGAGATACTGTAGACAGTATCAACAGCCTTAGCTTTGCTCTGGATGAAAATATTTTTTCAAGTATTCAGATGAACAATGAGTGTGCTTTAGTTTGATAGTTTCTGTTACCTCATTGTTGCTGAGGCATAACAGTGTGCTCCTCTACACGCCAAAATTGCACATCTGCACAAATTCCATTTCAGAATCAATATATTTAGTCCATAGCTCCTTGTATTGATTCAAGGCTATGTCCAGCCAAGGCTTCATATCCCCATTATAGTGAATCACAGCAGCCTTGTGGATTTCATCCATGCTTACACTCGGATTGAACCCAAGGCCAAGTACATGCCACGACTTATCCAGTGATTTGGTTTTCGAGAAGAAGGTCATCAGCCCAGCTGGAAGTGTTCCCAATTTCCACAATGTCCGATCCTCATTCTAATAACAGAAATAAATTATAAGAATTAATTCCTTAATAGGATATATGATAAAAGAAAAGAAGTCCTATCTCAATCGATTCCCTAATTCAGCCTATTGTTTTCTAAGCTATGATAAGCTGTCCAAAAAAATCAACCATAAAAAGATAGAGGTACAGCATAAAACAACTCACCAAATTCTGCCAGTAGTGATACTGCTCAGTGCATTTTTCACGCCTCCAGGCGTCAAGATCAAAAATATTCATCCCAAATGCCCAGGCACACGCCTTAGGGTTGAACTTTTCCCTAACAAGAGGGTGAGAGAAATTCAAGTACTGAGAATAGCGATGAAAGGATCCAAAGCAGGTCTCAACTGCCCCATTGACCTTCCCATCCAAATCAATTGTCCACAATGCAGTCAAATCTTTCTGAACCACAACATCATCGTCCAGAAACAAAATCCGGTGTAGTGTTGGATACATCTCCGGTAAATAAAATCTTAAGTGATTTAACATAGACAAGTACTTTGGATTCTTAAATTTCATGTTGTTCACATCTTTCGTAGCATTCTCCGCACTGTTTTGGAAGTAAAAGTTCTGCAACTTTGCGGACTCAAGTTGCTTGAGCACTGGAACATAGGAAGAAGTTAAGAATGTAAAATCCTCAACAGATTTGATTTCAATGTGAGCTTGTTGAATAGGCCTCATCTTAAACCACACTTTCATTGCAGCTAAATTCATCCTATCAGTAACAACATGGAACACATGTTTCCATGGCTCCTCAGCGTTCTTTATCACTGAATTCACAACCACGGATACTGCAATGACATTATCTGAAAATATGGCATAATGATACAAAGTAGGATCCTCATATTCAGGCTTTGGGTCCTCATCCCTATATTTTTCAGGATGTGAGATTCTCTCCTCCATAAGCCGCATAGCAAGACAATGCAAGCTCTTTGGAGTTGATTTGGCAGCAATCGAGCTGGCAAAAGCTCCATTCTTCTTTGCCTTCACGAACAACTCATTAACAGCAAATATTGTGTCCTTCAGCTTCTGTATTTTCAATTGATTATCATAAGACTCTTTTGAGTCAGCAATCAATAACCTCGCAAACTTGACCTTATCCTTAACCTCCTTCTCAAACTGTTTCAAGGAGTCGTCATCCAGGGGTCCATCAGTATCAAACAAATTTGAGCGGTAATTTTGCTTTGACTGAAGATCAGAAAAATTCTGGGCCAAATCTTCAAACATCTTAAGCTGCTTAGCAATCTCCAACTTCAGCTTCCTTGCATAAGCGGCGTAGGCATTCACAAGTGCTACATGATCATTTGCTTGTTTATGTATTAAATCTAGCCTAGTCTTCAATGGATCTGAACTTAGTGACACCAATGACCGATGCAAGTATGCATTCCCAATAGTCTGTTGCGCATGATCAAATGTTAGTCAATTTCTCTGTTTACATACTTCAGTGTACCTAAATCTTTCCTAAATGTAAGCTGATTGAATCTCAGCAAACATATTATGTACAGAAGATATAAAGCATGCCATATCAGAATGAAACATTTATGAGGGAAAGTTAAAATAAATTACCTCATCAAAACGCAAATCTAGTTATAATAATAAACAACTACTACTACTTGTTAAGGAAAAAGATTAATCTTCAAGCTTGAGAAGAGAAAAATGCACAATCCGTTAGAGAACACATTGCAAACAATATGCATAAGCAAATAAGGTAAAATTTGAAAATTAAAGTAATAAGCGGAGAGTGAAAACGTACGGAATCGTGATGAGAGGAGAAGAGGACGGAGAGAGTGGCGAGAAACAGTAAAGTAAACATAGCCGAGACGAAGATTCGATATGAGAAGAAATTCCGAAGTGCCGATCCGCCGCCACGGCCTCCTCGGATTGCAACCGCCATTTGTTCAGATCTCTCTCCGACGGATCTAATTGATAATGTGAAAACACCAAACGATTCTGCTCTGAATCTGTAAAACTACATATGCAATCCGGAGTGTAGATTGAGTTCAATTTATGTGGAAGAATAATTGGGAATTAATGTGGAATTTGTATTATGTAGAATTGTACGAGTGGAGTTGATTGATGAGATCTGAAGCTGGGAGTTGAAGATGGAGACTGATCTCTCTCCCGCGTCGGTGGTTTTCCTTTCCTGATTGGGAAATTTCAATCAACTCGGGATCTAACGCGATTGATTACTCGTAGTAAAGATGAAAAAGCATGTCCAGTGAAAAGGAAATAAACAGATGAAGGCCTTCCTAAATTATGTTTTTCAGAAATAACCCCCGACTTTCTTTTATGATTTATTTCCGATTTTTATTAATTTATATGTATGTTTTGCCCCATCTATTTTGCTCCATATCATTGGTAGAGTCAGAATATTCAATATATATTAAAAATATATATATATTGAAAATATGGAATATGAATTGATATATAAATATGAAGAAGTCTAAGGAGATTCAATATCTATTATATTTACATTAAAAGTAATTTTAATTGTATATAATGTGATTTTTCGTCAAATAAAGTTCGAATGATCCCAAATTCTTACTAGCTCGAACTCTACCTCTAATATCGTCCATGTGCAAACAACTTCATATGTTCTACGTCTAAACTATAAACTAATCCTGGACTACCTAACTTCATTTATGTAAATTGCAAGCGCAACCACCACTAGTAATAGGTTAGGAGACCAATTAAATTTAGATTTAATTTTAGTTGAATGCTCTCTCTCTATCTATCTATCTATATATATATATATATGTTCTAGTCATCGTAACATTACTCTAGAAGTTCTAATTATCTTTTCATTTTCTGTTGATATTTGTTATTTCTTAAAATTTGATTATTGTATTCTTCTGTAGTACATAATTATTAAAGTATGTAGAAAACTTTATCTCTTCACATTCGTCATTTCCTTTTTTGTCATGCTTTGAACTATTTTTTCTTTAGTGAGAATTTTATCAAAAATAATTTTTTTTATCTCTACAATAGGGATAAGACTTGCATAAACTCTATCCTCCTAGGATCACTCTAATATATATGTTATTGTTTAACTAGGTACAAAAATGTTAAAGTAAATTACTAAGAGCCTATTTGGCATTATTGTTAGGAGGTCAAAAGTGTTTTGTTTTTTTAAAAGAAAAAATCACTTTTTTTTTGAAAAATCAAGTGTTTGACACTCAAAAGTGCTTTTAAATAAAAGCAAAAGCAATTTTTCTACGGTTGAGAAGAAACTAAAATTTTCTGCTTCTTAAAAAAAGCAGAAGTAGAAAATTATTTTTCTGAAGACTAAAATATCTCTTACATATTTGCGTATTTACCAATATATCTCTTATTAATTAATTAGCATATTTCATAAGTTTTGTTAAGTTTCATTCAAGAATTTTATTAAAATATTATTTTACATATTATTAGAAATAGGTAATAATAATATTAAAATTTATTTTGTTTGATATTTTTAAGTATATTTAACTCATCATGTCAACATTATATTAATATTTTATTTATTATTTATCTATGTATAATATTGATTAATAATTTGAATATGTACATTTTAATTTAATTAAAAGAAAATTTTAATTAAAGTTATGTATTAAATATTTAAAATAGTTTCTCTCTACAAAATAATCTTAAAAGCACATTGACACTTGTTCTTTTTCGTAATTTCACTCTCAAAAACACTTTTAAAAAAAGATAGCCAAACACAAATTGCTTATCAAAAGCATTTTTCAAATGAATTTGTCAAACATAAATTGTTTTTTTTTTTGAAAAACACTTTTTCAAAAAAGTTATTTTAAAAAAACACTTCTATCAATAAACAAATTTTAACAACAATGTCAAACAGGCTCTAAGCTTATGATATAAAACAAGACATATATTTGTTGGACTATAACTTTACATGCCCCTTAAGAAATTTACCTCTTAATTGTTTTTGTTGAAACTTTACAAATTTGTCTAAAACTTAAAAAATAATAAACAATTTCAAGGGTAAAATGGAAACATGAAATTAATTCTATTTTAATTTTGTAAATTGACAAGTAATTTAGAATAACTATTTTAGTAATATGAATAATTAATATTGGGACAGATCTTGACAATATAAATTATACTTTCACTAATTGAATGTTTTTTAAAAATTGTGTTTAAGAAAACATAAATTCTTTCTTAATTTCCTGTACTTTTAAAGATGTTAAATTATACTTTTAAAGGTGCGTTGAAAATCATATAATAAATATAATAATTACATAATATAGTAATTAAGAAAACATTTTTTGTTGCTATAATACAAACTCAGAGTAGGTTTTGGTGAACAAGTGTAATTTTTTAAAATAAAAATTTAATATGTGCATTTTAAATAAGGAGTGAATAAACTTTAATGCATGACAAATATGCAGTGTTTATAGGAAAATACTAAATATAATTTATAACTATAACTACATATTGTTCCTTAAAATAAGTATTATTAAATTAATAACTAATATTTGAAAAAATAACGGGTATCTTGACTATATTCCAAATAAGAAATATCTTAACTTAATTATTCCAAATAAGTGATATGTTAACTTGAAATAATTTAAGTTAAAATTAAAAACCGGCAAAAAGGTTTGAATTTTGGTTTATTAAGCCCGGGAAACCGCCACCGGGAAAGTTCAAATAAGCGGACGAGATTTTCTAATTTTTACTCCTATTCTTTTGGATCGACTCTTAAGATAATCTCAAGCACGAAGCTTCTTCTCATCAACACCTCATCGTCTTCCATTTTGAGTTCCATCGGATTCCGATCACAGGTAATTCCCGACTAATCTGTCCGTCGCTTAGATACATCTCCTGAAATTTCAAATGCTCAGCTATCGTATAATGCTCTGTTTCCATTGAAATTGATAAACATGAAAACCGCAGACGATTTCATCAAACTTTCCAATTTTTATTAGGAGCTAGATATGCTGATTTATCTTTTATATTAGTGTAACTTACAGTAATTAATTACATTTTGTGTGTTCTTCGTTGAAGTGATAAAGCTGACATACTTGTAGTATCCGCCTGAAAAATTAGGTCATGTTGATTTGATCTGGTAGCATTAGTAGTTTGCATTTTATAACTTATTGCAATAATGAAGTTGATCGTTTTCATGAAAACACTGAGTTCAAACCGCCTATTTTGGATATAGATCGTGCCTATATTATTCATTTTTGGAGTTAAACAACTAATAATTACTTTGTTTAAATTGAGTTATGTTATACCAGGAATGAGGAATGCTGAAAATTTATATAACAAATCCAATACCTTTTTGTTGAAGATGTCAAGTTTTGCCAAATTATTTCAGTTTTTTTTCTTTCTGAACAGTAGAAGTCAGATGTCAACTTATTCAATCTCATCAAAAGGTTTAAGCTATTAGAAAATGAGCACTTATATTTATTTATTAAGTAGCATCCGTAACATGCCATTTACATGCGGGCTTAGTTATTTTCTTGGCCAAACATTTGGAAATATTAATTTGAGGAGTAGCAGTGAGGTACAAACAAAAATTCCGCACATAGAATTGTGTAAGCTTGTCTTATCTAAAAGTTAAATGCATTAGAGAAGAGACTCTTTTTTTCTTTACTATTTACATTTACCACATGTAGACATAGGTCTGTTGCCCCTCAAGCCTTTTAGAGGATGTAAACTTTGTTTTATATTTCATTAGGACTATTGCCTTGCTTATAGAAGATGATGATTCCTGTAAAGCAACAACATAATTCTATTATCTAATTAACGAGAAAAGATCCAACCTTGCTGATCATCTGGTTCTTTCTTCTTTCATTAACAAAGAAATGAGATTAAACCAATTACGTTGAGCTCCCTAGGATCTAACTGCAGCGCTAAAGGAGGAAAAGTGGTTTTACTTCTCAAGTATGGCATTCCAATTGAAATACTATTTTAATTTTTGATAAGATTGAACAATGATTTTTCTTGCGGGAACAGCCAGACTATAAAGAATAGCAGTTACTGAGTGGTTGAATGTTATTATTATTTGCTGTTTCATGCTGTCATGCATAGACAAACTTTGGATTATTGGAAACATATTTTAAGAAAAATACGAAAATTTGGCTTTCTGCAGTCTACTTATGTGGTGGTGCTGAATCAGTAAGACGTTAGCATAGTTCATTCGCAAACAACATCAAGAGAAAGACATCGGTTGCCTAAGAACTATGCTGTTACTGAATACTGTGCCAAGCTAATCTACCCGTGAATTAGTTTCAACACTACAAAGAAGGTACGCCACAACAATACGATGTGTAATATCATCACTGAACTTCCCACTTCCCTAGATTACAGACTCAAGTTATTTGAAATTATCTTTCTTGGGATAGCCTGTGTGTCAAGCCCCACTTGTGGGATTTCACCGGTATGTTATTGTAGATAGGCTAGCAAAATAAGTTTTGACACTTGTATTGTGATATACCTAGGAGGTGAATGTTAAATATGATATATTTACATTTTTTCAAAAGTTCAGGTTTTAATTGAGAGGAGGAACCAGTGCAAATCACTAAAAAGGGAGGTGATACCTGTACTACAAAAACATGACGGAAAATATTCATAAGAAATTGTAGAATGGGAGTTCACTGTTGTTGGAGTTTGTTGATTAGTGTTACTGGTAATTGTTGATTCCCCCCATGAATGTGCTCTTTTTCACCTTTTACATAAGGAAGAAGTAGGATTGAGTCACATTTACTATAGTTGTGCTTGTATGCGAGTAGGTTGTGATAAAATGACATACTTGAATAAACTCTGAAACTCTGAAGATAACAATTAAAGCTAGGAACAGTGAATTCTGGAATCAGTGGACTGCTTTATGACATGTTTCTCCTGTTCAGGGTATGCTTGCCGTAAACAACCTGACAGGCACAACCCTCTCTCCTGTCGTCCTGTTTAACTATCTTAGGCATGCAACTTTCAAAGGAAAAAAAAATCTCCCACTGTACTTGGCCAATTCCATTGACTAAGCTGCTTTAGTGGAAGGTTCCTGGTGTTTCTCTTCCTATTTTTTCTGTTGCAGATTCATTACTGATTTTAAAAAATCAATCCGGTAGACTTGCATAGGTCACTTGCTATCTCATGGTTTCTTACCTTTTCTTCTTTATGAATAGAGATGGACTTTCTTCTTTATCTGTTAATGTATGTATAGTGAAACTAGCATCATGAACAGCATAAAGAAGGGGATTTTTATTGAATAGCATATCAGCACAAGAAGAAAGGAGATACAGTAAAAACAAAATTCATAGCCTTCATCTTGTCAACATAGAGATAAGAGGGAAAACTCAAATTGTGGCCACCATCCCAACAACAAATATATAACAAGGAAATCAAAACCACGGCCTTATCCCAACCAGCATAACTTCCATTTTAATCTAATTAGTTAATCATTTTGAGGTAAACCACTGCAAGGTTCATTCTCAAGAGCTCTTGAGCTAGGACAAGGACTACTAAACTGCATGCCAGCGATCATTTGGCGAAGTTCTGAAGCTTCGTTTTTCAGTTGAGCATTTTCTTGAAGTACTTGATCATGGCGCTCAGAATCATGATTTAGTTTGTCCAGGAGCTGGTGATTCTCATTTCGGAGCCAAACAACCTGTGCCCAAAGCTCATCTAGGTGCCTCTGCTTGCGCATGCGTGATCTCCGTGCAGACTCTCTATTAGATATCATTCTCCTCTGTTTGCGTTCATTTATAAGAGTCCACTGTTGCTCATCTGCTTCATCAGATGTAGAGTTACTGTTGAAACATGTTAGTTGTGGATTGAGGTCTTGAACTTGAGGAGTGATCTGAAGATGATACAAAGGATTCAAGAGCGTATTTAGCTGAAATGTGGATGGGTTATAGTTCACACAAGATTGAGATGGGAATTGAGTTGGGTTAGAAGGAAGTAGGTAATAGAAGTCTGTGACATCAGTGGGTTGCATGGCTTAAAATTATATTAGTTTAAAGGATAATTTTTTGATTTAGATCTTAATGGAGGGTCAAGCAAAAGAAATTGGCTTTGGAGTGCGAATGGTAACGTGAGCAGGAGGGGGGCTACTTATAGGATTAGGAGGAAAAAGTAAGACGGTCCCATATTGTATCAATTAGATACAGTAAAGTTTTTTGAAAATGAAATCATCATAATATAATGCTGAACATGTGCATGTGCGTATGATAACATCTGAGGGTCATACGGAGAAAATATTTACTCCATGAACATATGTTTTACTTAATCTGCTACATGGACATATACTCGACATGAAGGGCCATCCAGGTAGACCAACTCAGCATTATTGCCAGGCCAATACAATCCATGATGTTTTCGCTCTATGATGGTTTTTGACAACAATGGTAACTGCCGTAAAAGAAGAGTTTATGAGGTTTGGGAAGGCAAGCCATATTCTGTAAGTGGAAAGATCACACACTTAATAAGTTGATGACTCAACAACCACAACATGATTTAAAAAATATACATAATATGTGTATAGCTCCTCCTATGCATAACAGTACTGACTTACAATCACTTATGGCAATTTAGTCGTGAATATGAGGTGCTTCATATTCATGCTAGTTGCATTATTCACCACAAAAACTCTAGATTGTCATCAAGGAAAGGTGATTTTCTGCAGAGCTTGTTGTAATTAGTCACCATACACTTTCTTTATCATAGGTGATAAAGCTGGAGTAAAGTTCAGTAAATGTGATTGTATTTCCAACCTAATGGACCGAATGAAAGTGATTTTTCCATTATTTTTTTTTGTAATTTAGGAAAATTAACTCATCATCAACTAGATTCAATATTTCATAGCATTCATGAAATCAGATTGGCAGTATCAAGCTGCTTGATTAGTTTAAAATAACTAGGGACTCCTTATTGATTTGTGCTTCATTCTTGTTTAAAAACACCCGTTCAGGATTGATTAATCTGAAGAAACACGCTGAGCTTCTCCCAGCTTTGTAAAAACAAAAGTTCTCTTAAGATCAGTAAGATGATTAATAATTTTCCCGAAAAAGGAAAATAAGAATAACTTAAGCTTATTAAAGTCAAGATAGATTCAATGTTTTCCTCCGAGTTTCTTATAGGGTTCCTTATTGTCTCAGCAAGAACTTGCCTTTATGCTTTTGCAGCAATTGTTCACTGCATTTTCCTCTGGCTTCTGTTTCTTAGAGGTCAAAATTTCTTAGCTGTACACAGTGTCGAGATTTACTCATACGATTAAAGTCATGTTTTTTGGTTGGTGGTGGAAGGAAGAGGTGGTAAGATATGGATGGGCTTTGAAATCCAGTCTTCCACTATGAATTTTTTTTTTGCAATGCATCCAAAACCAGAACTTCCTCAGTCCTTAGGGATAATGCTCTTCCCCCTTTCAGGTGGGTCTGTTGAGTGGACTGAATGGTCAAGAATATAATTACACAAATATTGACTCCTCTTTCTATTCCTGTCTTCAAATTGTTTTGCCTTTGTTGCATTTCTTTCCGTCCTATACTTTATATACTTTAGCTTTTAAATGAACGTCTTTTCCTATATGACCAATTCTGGTGTTTGGGTGATTGATATAGATCACTGTGGAGTGTACTTATACATATACGGTACGTTTGAATTTCTCTTGTATTGAGGACTGTTTGAGCTGGACCTTGTACATTTTAGTATTTTGCCATCAAGTTCAGTTAGTATGGTCCCAATTAATTCTCTGATCTTCTTGTTTTACTCTCTTTTGGTTGTGTTTTACATACATGGACTCGAAATTGGTTAAATTTTCTAATATTCAAGTAAAACAACAATATTTCCACTTGCTAGGCAATCAACTAAGGTGGGAGATACTACACACACTTGGAAAGTGAGAAAGATCGCTAGTTTCTTTTCATGTTTATACCTTCATATCTTTAATTGATGTCCTTGCGGAAAATTTATGCCTCAGATGTCGAAATCCGTTTGGTGTCCTCTCATTTGGTACACTTTTGAAATGCCCGTGTTTCGAGAAAAAAATACAATGAAAAAGGTGTACTTTATGTGTTCTTGTCGTCTTCAGAAAAGAAAAGCTTGCTAGGTTGGAAACTCCTTGCAACAGTAAAATGTATGATTATTAGGATGTTTTTCTATGTTATTGGTCAAAATGTTAGAAAAATATTTTCTCTAAGAAAATAAATTATTTAAAAATATGGAAAATAACTTTCCTAATAGAAAGTAGGGAAAACATGTTACATAAGTGGTCATTGTCTCCTCTCCACCCACCTAATCCTCCAACCCCTACCCCTTGATCATCCCACCCACCACCACCCCGATCCCCCACTCACCATTCCATCTCGCCTCATAGTGTTTTGCTAGATAACATATGAATATTGTTGGGATTATATTTTCTTGCTTAACTTACCCAACACTAGTAATAAGCAAGAAATCTATTTATTTGTCAAGAAATTATTTTCCGTGGAAAACATTACCAAACACATCACAATACTGAAAGATATTGCCCACTTAAGAAGCTGGTGCATGTCAGCATATCTTATCTATCTTCCCGTAATTATGGCCATGTCCCGCTATTTTACCGCTTATGCCCTTCAAATAGCAAATCTTTCTCATCAAAATTCATAAAAAAATAGGAAATTGGGAATGCAGAAATACCCAGGAATACAAGTAATTGGGACAGTGCCCTAAACTATCGGGCAAGGTCTTGCACGAAGGGGTACTTGATTTAACATCTGCCTCATTTGATATCAAATTCTCTAGATTATTTGTTAAAAAGGTACAAAAGCTGGTAGACAAAGAAAACAGAGATGCATGGTAGGGGGGACCCTGCTAATAAGGCGCGCGTGGCTGTCGTGTGCAATCCTATGGCCAATTGGCTACCAATCACATCAAACAGAAGTCATAGTTTTTGAATGCTTCAGGTGCCGTGGTCATGATGGGAAACTCAATTTGTGGTACTGTCACTTGTACCTGATATGCCCATTATTGCACCCCACTGACGTACCTTATTCAACTTCCCTTTCTTTTCTTCTTTCAAAAGGTAGTGAGAGCACATAAGTTCATCACAACAATCATGTGTTCAACCCAATCAAGTTTTTGTCCCGACTAGCTGGGAATTGTGGCTTAGTTTTACTTCCCTATTGGTCATTTTTCTTCATCCGTAAGCCTCAATAATTGATTATCTTTATAATTTATTTGACTGGTTGATCTTGATCATCATAAAATTAATCTGCATGACGGGTACTCCATTTGAGTTCTTATTGAAGGTTGGCTCTCTAGTTACCAAGTGAAGGAATTTATCGAAGCCTGGCCTTGCCCATTCCTTTATTCTTGGGCTCTTTGTGAGTGCTGAAACAAATTTCGGAAAGATAACGATGACTCTTTCAAGCCATCAAGCTCTAGAAAATTGAACTGGGACGAAAGTCCCAGGATCTTCTAATGGGCAGAAAGTGACTTTAGAAAGAGACAATTTTTGATAATTTTGTTACATACTACTTAAAAGTTGTGGTTGTGTTAGTGTAACTGTTTTGGCCTTTTTGGTGATGCAAATCAAGTTTTAAAATCAGGAATGGATAAGAATGGTTTTGTGTTGTATAAAAGCAGAGAGCAAATTAAAGTTGCTTTATGATCTATTTCGTCACGCATGAGACCTACCGGCTACCTTAGTACATCTGTTAGCGATTCTGGACCCAATTGATAATTTTTTTAGCTTTAAATATAGGGCCACTTTGAAATATGGTACAAAGACAAGTTAATTTCGTTATTGCTAGTAGTATTAAAACAATTTTATTTCTGGATTACATGCTTTGTTAATTGATTGTTGGTTGTTATAGACTTCTCTGTAGTCTGTACTATTCATTGCCTGTTTTATAAGAATTGCTGTTAACCTTTTTGTTATGGCTTTATTTTACTCTGCATGCATAATCAATCTATTTAATTGTGAAGAAAGTTCACCAACCTAAGAATTTCCTTACTGGGACTGTTCCAGCTTTTATGTTTAACATCATAAATAGTTGATCCAAAAAGATAGATGATTAATTGTTATCATTAATTAGGTCGTTGACTATAAATAGATTGGTCAGGACAGGATAAGTTCTTCATGTGCTTACCCTTTTTCATCTCCTATTTTTTTCAGCTTAAAGTAACGTAGAAGGGACTATTAAACTATTCCCAAGTTGAATGCTTGTATCTTTTGTTGCTTAACATGTTTAATAACATTGACACCTCAAGGTGCAAAGCATAAAGTTTGATAAGTTGTGTGATGGTGCTACATTTCATTACTATTTGCTTGGAGTTTTGGGCATATCATTAAGTTTGCTTACGTACTTGTTAAGGTCTAAATCCACTATGAATTGTGGAGAATAAAGGTGTTTAATTTTTCTTTAAGCAAATGGGTTTTCTTTTTAATTATCCTCATGATTTTGATTACTGTTGCTGCTGTCGTAAAGCTCATCATTTTAAATTGTTCTGAAAACATTATTCTTAGTTGTTTATGTAAGTACTAGTCTCTGAAAACGTACGTTGTACATTATTCTAGACAATGATATATTCATCACATCTTCCACACAATCAAATATACAACCATATTGAAATAAACATCTTAACTATCCATTGGGAAAATTGATCTCTATGATATTATAGACGAAGAAACTCACAAATATTGTGAAAGAAAAGCAACTACTATATGATAAATGCTTGTACATTTTGATTTAGTAATCTATTGAATAAAAATAGATCAAATAAAATAATAACAAGTTATTGTAATTGATTAAGAAAAATACATAGAGAACTTTCATATGTAAGAGATATTAGGCAAGACAAAACATTAGTTAATTATCTCAATTTTTCTTTTCAAGGAAATCAACAAGACCTTTCTTTTGTAATGGAAGATTATGTAGTTTTTTCTTGTAAAGATGGGTTTTAAATAGGAGAAAATAATTAATTAAATTGGAGAATTGCAACTTAAATTTTATGTAAGAATTTAAAGAAATTAAATGAAAGAAAGTGAATGAAAAGAAATAAAGTTTAAAACGTATGTCTTTACTTATTTCACCAATAGCTAGAGGCCTTAGTAGATGAATATGGTCAATAACTCAATATATTAAAGTTAGTGGAGTTTTTGGCTAAAATCATTCTTCAACTATGACTCAAATCTAATGTACATCCTTATATTATCTAAGTGAGCAAAATACATCCTTATACTATCCAAAAAGTAACAAGTATCATCCTTCAGACTATTTTTGTTATGAAACTGATTGAACCAATTAAAAAAATATATTTTTTAATTTGTTCATCATGTCTTAACCACGTTGGATAGAAATGAATCTTTCATTCTCAGAATTTAAATTTTGTGTGTTGTTAGTTTATATGTTTTTTGCATTATCAAGTAAATTGACTTGCAACAATACACAAGTCTTGAAATATTTATACAGTAGGTTTCGATGTTTAGAAAGATTATGTAAAAAAAATTCATTTTACAATGCAATTCACAATTTATATAATGTACAAAAATGTTGGAAATTTAGTGAAATTACATAGTCATTTAGTTATGAAAAAAAATATATAACTACTATATTTGAATTTTTTGAAGTTGGAGTTGTATTTGGTCATACTTTTTACAAAGAATATTTAAAATTTGAATATATTTTATCTGAATATGATTTAAACACTCGATTTTTAAAAATTAAAAAAATTATCCAACTTGACTAGCTTAACCATGTGTACATTTATTCATTCGACTTGACACATTCTTTTGTTGCTGGCGTGAGAGTTTCTTAAAAAAATAGACAGAAGGATGAATCTTGCAACTTTTTGAATAGTACAAGGATATTTTTTGTTCACTTATATAACACAAGGATGTACTTTAGATTTAAGTTATAATTATTAAGTTACCCTTCAAATTCTTCAGATTTTCTATTTTCAAAAGGTGTTGTCAATAAAAATTTTATAGGATTATTTTAGTACGTAATCTAACTTTTTTACTTTGTTGTTTCACACTTTTAATATAATATGATATGATATGATTAATGAAACTTAGAACTATCAGAACCAATTATTCTGTTTCTTAACCCTATTTTTATGATCATGTTGTTTGGTTGAGAACAAATTATCCTAGGATTATCCCACCATGTATATGAGATTATTTATTTCATTACTGTGATATAAATGGTGGATAAATAACCCAATGACTAAGGTAGCAGAATACATAACTTAATTTGTAAGGTGGAAAGGAAAAGGAAGTTAATAAACACTTCGAATACATACGTAGGCACAAATATGACAGATTTTTGTGTTAATTTTGTCAAGTTGTACTGTGACAAACAGCTCAATCAATTGCCGACATGTTTATCCGAAAAGTATTCAGATGAAAAATCTTGGAATTATATTTACCCTATTGAGATTTCTAGTCTACTGGAAAGTTAGTTGCAGTAGCATCAAAGTGAATTTGATGTGCACCCAATTCCAGAGACATTGTTGATATTGTGGCTGCTTCTAATGTAGCTTTGTTTTTAGTGCTGCTTACTCTACTCTATTTGGTAATTTTAGAGTATTTTTATTTCCTTTACTTTGATGATAGAAATATTAGAATAGAATTATACTCAACATGACAATGATGAAAATATCTTTTATTGATATTTTTGCAATTTCTTGAGATCTTGGAATGAATCTTCATACTACTAGACATTCTTAGGCTACCCTAAGAGACGTGTTGGAATGAAGCTACACTATCTTTTTTATGTTTAGCTGAGGCCTACCTTCTTAACTAGGGTCATGAAGTTGTTACTTGATTAATAGTTGAACATGTTTGATAAACTTGGGGCTTATGCAAAACCTTCAAGTACAAGGACAAAAATGACAAATTTATGTTTGTGTTGTTCTGATCTACTGACCACTAAAATGAACCAAGGGGTCTGAATTTTGACTCTACTCTAATGATTTTTTACTTTTTTCCGTTGGTATGTTCTATATTAATTGTCAAGTTTCACTTTTTGAGAGTCTAATTGATTATTTTTTAGTGTTGAATTGCACAAATTAATTCTATATCTTAAAACCACAATTTACATATCTAAAATTATATGAAAAGTACTATCAATTATAATATTTCTCTTAATATGATAAAAAAAAATTAATTATTAATTAAAATTCATATAATTTGATTTTTAAAAAATAAAACATAACAAGTATTTTAAGATAGAACAAGTAGCACTTAAAAAGACTGCCCACGCATACAAATAAATATTCAATCCCACAATGATTGAAAAAATAATTTTCAGTGCCCACTGTTTTGAAAAATACACTAGTGACAAAAATAGGGGGGTAGAATGTTGAACCAGAGGCCACTTGCAAGAGAGCCCATACCATATAGTATTAGGTTTCTAGAGGATTTTACTTGGTTTGCTTTGCCTCTGTGGGTATTTGAAGAGCCAGACTTTACCTCTCTAGTATTTTTAAATGACGGCTTGGGATATATTATTACTTCTTTTTCTTTCTTATCCCTTTCTAATCTAAAACTAAATTTTATTGGGGACAGTGGTATATGACTATAACTACTGTACTAACGGGCAAAAACGCTGCCAAGTTATTTAAGTGGAAAATATCTTGACTTAGAAAAGAAATTAGTTTAGTAACCAAAAAGTCATTAAGCTAGATCAAAAGTAATGAGAAACAGGATTAATTCCTGAACATATTACTCTTGTCAGTGACTTTCTCTGTCTTCAACTTGTGCCTGACAAAGATTTAGCGTAGCTAGGTATAGACTCGAATATCATCAAATAGCAAACAAGAAAAATTAGACTAACTAAGGTTGTTGTGGAACAGTGACTACTCTTTCATCCTTGATCAAAATCTTGGTTTCGACTCCACTTTCCCAGAATGAATTCAAATTTAGTTGGCTCGAATGTGGAGCTTGGTCCAAACATCAAATGCGGATAATTTGTTTTCCCTTGCTATATCGAAACACAAGTTAGACGAGTAAAGTTGTAATACTTCCATAATTATTCTTATATAAACGTTGAATGAGTTGTGTCATGACTCACTTTTCGGATCAGTTTATTTTGATGGATTCAAAATTGACCCAAATTCATGCATTATCTCAATAAAGAAGCAGTCGTATTTGAGAAGAAATAAACTTCAGCAAACATGTTGGTTGATGTGAAGAAAAACGTTTAAAGCTAAATAAAGTAGCCAGAAAGTGTTTTTCTTCAATAAAGCTCTCGTATACTGTAATTTGAAAAACATTTTGCTTTTTCGATTCTCTTTTCTTTTTAAAAAACTTTTCTTTTTCTTCTTATCTTTGCTTCTTCTTCTTTCTTTCCTTTTTCCCTCCCTTTTGGCAATATCCGAATCATATACTCTAATATCAATGATACAGAAGTTTAACCAACAATTCGGCATATATTTGATTATTATCCGTATGATTATATATTTCCGCGTAAAGCTACTCTATAATATTAATCTCTTTTATTACAATTCATTTTATACATTGATTAATAAATTAATTTGCATCAGAGAGCGGTTTTAATATTTGAATTCACAGAAAAGACGGATGATTTCGGCTTCCAAAATGGTCTCTCAAGAGTCAAGATGTTGAGAAATCCACCCAAAATATGAAAACATATATAAATCGCAAAACAGTACCGAAATTATCACCGGGAGAGCCCATAAATAACTTGTGAGAACAAAATATCTAATTAAATTCTCGGATAAATTAGATTGGCATAATACATAAATGTGTCTTTTAACTTGACATTATTTCACAAATATGCCCTCCAACTTTGGGTGTCTAACAAATATACACTTGAAACATTTATAAAGTTGAACAAGTAGACACACAAGTCCTATGTGGCATAATACACGTAAGACACCATGTAGGACATGCGTGTCGTTCAACTTTATACAAGTTTAATTGTCTACTTGCTCACACACAAAGTTGAAGAACATAAATGTAAAATGACTCCAAGTTAAAAGGGCATATTATGTATTATGCCAATTAGATTTGACAGAAAACAAGTATGGCTACTTTAGGTACTTCAACTTTTGGTTAGGTTAACTCAAAATAAATTTGATCAAGGGAAGGAAGGAATCAGTAACGTACAGCCTGAAAATTGCAAATTTACATCCAAAAGTTCATTCCCCAGAGTCACCCAGCAACCACAATCTGAATAGCTTGGCCAAAAAAGAACTTGGGTGTTGAATGCAGCTAACCGTAATTTAGCTTACCTTTTATGAAAATGAAATAAAAAATGTTCTAATGTTGGTCATTGGTCCAGTAAGATGCGAGTAACACTATTACGTTCATCAATATGAGACTCCTTTCGGTCAAGGTTAGGCAATGGTCAAGTAATATTACGAATGCAGGTCTTCTAAAATTGAATTTAGAAAAGGCACTTGATCATATGGGGCTTCCTCTTAAACCTAAGAAGAGATGGCCTTTGAAAGAAGATGGTTTAACTGGATAAAATTTTATCAATGGAGCCACTGAGAGCTTCTTTTCTTCCCAAAAGGAAATTCAGATGAACTTGCTATTTATTTTTATGATGTTGGACCACTAAAGATATGATTTTTCTTGGATTGGGGCAAAGGAGGCCTGCCTCACTAAAGATAACCTTCATAAAAGAGGGTTACCCTTATGAACAGATGTTATTTATGAGGAGGCCAAACGGAAACCACTAATACTAATCATCTTCTTCTTTTTTTTGGCACCCCATAACTGACCAGCTATGGCAGCCATTTCTCAACTTTGCTGGAATCAAATGGTCAATGTCCAGGAATATACATAAACTCTTCGGAGTCATTGGTATAGATAAGGTTGGACAAAGTAAGAAATAGCTGGTGGCATATGATTCCAGCTTGTATCTGGTTGGTGTTTTGCAGATAAAGGAACTCCTCTTCTTTTTTCCCCACCCCGCCCCACTAGGAGGGGATCAATAGTGTTCCCACTTACCCTCCACTGACTTGAACCCTCAGCCTAACGGTTGATGGTGAAGGTGCTCAACCATTTGAACAACCCTCACTTGCCCAGATAAAGGAACTTGATATTTTGAAGGCAAACAAAAACCAGTACAGAGGATTAAGTTAGATTATATCTTATTATTTCGCTTTCAATTCTTGTATAAAAAGGAATATGCAAATGAGGCATAAACTTCATTAGATTTCACATAGCCCCTCTAAAGATTAGAAGAGGGCTATACTTTTGATTCTTCGCTCACTTGATCAGAAAATTACAGCACCTTTGTGTCGTTTACTAATACAATTATTACCATTTTATTTAAAAGGACGGAGGACTTCAAAGTAAGACACAATAGTGAACTACCAAGTTAGCACATCCCACATTTTTATGGTCAATTTCCTTCTAGATCTCTTCCTATACCTTAAAAAATGTTTGAGAAAAGAAACTATGAATGGGAACAAGACCAAATTCTGGAAAGATGAATGGCATGAGTCAGGTAATCTGGAACTCCTCTTTCCAGACATATATAACCTAGTTCTCTCACAACAAAGGACCATTGCAGAGATTTGGACAACACAGGGCTGGAATTTCCAGTTCAGAAGACATCTCAATGACTGGGAAGTGATGAGAGTGGCAGAATTTCTCAACATTGTTGGAAACTTCAATGGACTCCAGGCTGAAGAGGATGCATTATGGTGGAAAGGAAGCAGCAAAGGTATATTTAAAGTAGGTGCAGCTTACAGGTTGATGGAGCAACCAAGTCAACAGATTCCTATCTGGCCATGGAGACAAATTTGGAAAGGCAGAATTCCTTATAAAGTCTCATGTTTTATATGGCTGCTAGCTAAGGAAGCAGCTTTGACACAGGATAATGTTATGAAAAGGGGGATAACCTTATGTTCTAGGTGTTTTCTTTGTGGAGAAACATCAGAAACTGTTAACCATCTTTTTCTACACTGCAAATTTACTCAACAATTATGGAGGGTATTCTTGAGTCTCAAAGGCATATCCTGGGCTATGCCTAGGAGAATTACTGAAGCCCTAAAAAGTTGGGAGGAGGCAGGAGTGCTAGCTAAAGACAGAACGAGATGGAGAATTATCCCTGCTTCAATCTGGTGGGCAACCTGGAAAGAGAGAAATTCTAGGTGTTTTGAGAGCGTAGAGAATAGTATGCAGAAAGTTAAACTCAACTGCATTTTGTTGTTATGTTTTTGGTGCAATCAATTATACTCAAATGAAACTGTCTCTATAATTGATGTTCTAGATTCAATTTAGATTTAGAATAGTGGAGTTTTTGGAGTTCATCTGTATATAAGGTTTAGTACTGCCCATGTACTATTGTGTTATAATACAAAGTTACCAAGTTTCAAAAAAAAAGAAGAAACTATTTGATTGGAGAAGGTGGTACTTGTCCATAGGTGGATAAGCTGATCTGATTATCATTCCCAAGACACCTAATCACCTGCCTTTTAATTATTTTGAAAAAATAACTAAGTATGCTGTCAAACAAGACCAATCTACCTCCCATCGATAAGTACTGCCTTCTCAATTTGTCCAACTTCTTCATAATCACAGCTATGATTTAGGGTAGATACATAATGCAGGCGACTACGATTGGAAATTGAGACAAAGTAGGTGAAGAGTAGAAAGAAATCACACAAACTGAAGGTAACATCTCATGGGAAGTAGAGAGTGAGCAACATAATCTCTACCAAGTTATATGGGAGAAGGTAACTCTGGAAACTGTGAAAATTAGAGTGAAATATACCTAAAAAGAACCCCTAATGTTGGATTTGTTATGAGAAAAGCCAAAATCAAGAAGTCTAGAAGACAATGGTTACTGCAAAATAAGGTAGGCTTAATCTCTGGGTAGAAAGATTTCACGAACTGTGTTCTTGACAGCATACTTAACTACTTTTTTATATTAATCGAAAAAGAAATGGACAAACATCCACCTACTTTGTGTCTCAACTCCCAGTAGTAGATGTGGTTGTGAAGTTGTAAAAACTAAGAACAAATTTCCTATTTCAAGAAAAGAGCGAGCAGAACAATTTCCACCCGGTCAGATAGGAAAAGAACTTCCAGGCAACTGCTGAGACAGGTTTCTCCCGTGGTAAAAACACTTGTATTTCCTTTATTTCTGACCTAGAGGTTTGGCAGTTCTAGTCGCCCAGGAGGATGTGAGAAAGAAGCACCCTGTGTCCTTGAAAATATATATCAGGAGATTCTTGTTCAAATGATAATGGACATGTACCTAAGATCATGAGATGATTTTTCCTTTTCATTCTAAAAGTTAAGGAGGTTGCAATTAGCTCAACACCAGACACATCATGACACAATAAAAAATTGAGAAACTGTTATAATTGGAAATTTGATACCCTATCATCTTAGTTATTGATAATTTGATATTGTATAAGTGGTATAAGAGACAACATATGAGTGTCACTCTTTGAGATGGGGGTTAAGTAAATGTGGATCTTTCTTCATCAAGCAATGCTACAGCCTACAATGCATTAAAAATAGCTAAGAGTACCAGCATAAACTGGTCCGGGAAGATCTGAATAAACAAAGTATCTCTTAAGGTGGTTCGCTTCAGCTGGACTGCTATTCATGATATTTGTTTGGCTTGGTTTTATCTCCAGATAAGGGGTATGGTTATGTTTAACAGCTGCTAATGTGTGCCAGAGAGTTGGAAGATGCTAATCATTTATTTAGTTGTGTGTCTCTTGACACAGTTATCGAATATGCTCCTTTATATACACAAAGTTGATAATGCCCATGCCTCTAAAGGGAACTTATTTCAGCTGGTAAGGAAGGATACTGGCAAGCAGCACCAAAAGGGTTGGACCATGATTCCAGCTTGCATTTTTATGAATTGTTCAGAAAGAGAGAAACAACAAATGCTTCAACCCAAGGTTTTAACAGTAATATATAAAATAGAAATGCTTATATCTGTTAGCTTAAATTGAAATATATACACAATATAGACAATTAATTTGTACTCTTTAGCTCCTTATAGGAAGTATAGGGAGCTGGTGTATTTTGTATCCACTTTGTAGAGGTAGCACCCTCTTGGTGCTAATTTAGCCAATGTGATGAAATTCTTTTACTTGTCAAAAGAAAGCAGAAACTAAATGGCTCTAGAAGTTTTGATAAGAAAGTAGATATATATGATAAACACATGTGAAGACAACATGCTGCAAGTTACAAATCCAGAGATTTGATAATTATGTGAATATTGCATCACTATATGATGCAAAATCTTTAGTACAACTAGATATATTAGAAATATTAGAACACACTAAGGTCAAGATTCTGAAAAGCTTCCCCACCATATTACCAAGATAATGATTCGGCAACTAATATTTTCAAGCTGGAGAAGAAACTACTAACTTTTGAATATACAGAGATTCAGAGTTTTCATCATTTTTCAGTGGTAATCCAACTAGTTGTCTATGTGATACTCACAGAATAAAATTGGCAACTTTACATATATAGTACCAAAACTAAAAAGGTAAGGAAGAAAAAGGAAAATTATATGAAAAGATTTTGAACATGCTTAGCTAAAATGAGATTTGTACTATGTCCAGGAAATCTGTCAACAGAACAGAATTTGCAATGTCAGAGCACAGGTTCAAAATTGTATCTAACCTGAAAATCATTAACATGTCCTGGACCAGCACTCCTTCCATTTTCCCTCTCATAATCAGCATCATCCGTGGGAAACTCGTGGCGACAAACAGGACATGTATTACGGATATTTAGCCATGGCAAAATACAATCACAATGGTAATAGTGAGAACAAGGCAACCTAGTCACTTTCTCCGTTGACAAAATCTCATCTTTGCAAACTGCACAAGCTGCATTGCTTCCTTTCAAATCTTCATCACTCACGACCACCAAAGGAAGATTTTCCAGTACAGATTTAGCTGCTGGTGGACTACCCTTTAACCTCTCTTGGCTTCCAACAAAATCAAAAGTACCAAACCCACCGTCATCTTGAAGTATAACAGCATTGTGAAATTCAAGGCTCCTTTCGAGATCATTAACCGCCACCAGAAATTCCCATTCTAAATTCCTCACTTGCCCCGCTTCTCCGTCTTCACCCAAACCCAAATTTCCTTCTTCGGAAGAGAAATCAGAAGAAACAGAAATTTCTTCCATTCGTCCAATCAGGTAACTCATATTGTCCCGCCTCCCTTCAACCCTCTCAACTTCTTCCCACTCTGAATCTTCATCCAAATCCCCCTCATCACCAACCCGAAAACAGCTCCACAAATCCGGCACTCTCGAATCACCAATTTGGTGAATAACCCCCGAAATTACCTCCACATCTTCTGAATCGGACTCGGAGTCTACCCCAACGACCCGAAGTCCATCAAATTCAAACTCAAGCTCTACTTCTTCACCGTCTGGCAAAACCCTAACATTGGAATTGCTGTGAACAACACGGGGATGATCCGTAACGTAGTCATTTCGGGAGTCGAACAAATCGGTTACAAGGTCCATTTGGTCTTCATTGCCATAGAAGAAGGAAGTAGGGTTTGCGATCAAGTCGGAGCGGTCGGACTCCGAATCAACGGATTCGGGGCCCGAGTCAAAATCGTCAAAAGAGGGAATAAAGAAGGTAAGGTTAGAAGGAGAAAAGGAGTATGAGGGGTCCTCCTGTTCGACTTCGTTCTCGCTGAAATTGGTTGTCTGTATATGGGAACTTTGAAGGCTATAATTTTCCGCCATTGAATTGGAAAACAAGTAAACAACACAAAAGGGGAGCTCAAATTAAGTTAAAGCTCCATTGTTTTGCTTGTTCATTTAAGCATAATACATAAATTGGATCCTAAACTTGGTTTCAAATTTTAAGTAGGGAAAAGGGTCTGATATACCCCTCAACTTTGTCATTTAGAGTTGATATACCCCTCGTTATGAAAGTGGCTCATATATACCCCTAATTATATATAAATGGCTCACATATACCCTTTTCCTCTAACGAAAATGAAAAAAATTAATTTCAAGTTAGTTTTTTATTATTTAAAAAAATAAATATAATTCCATATGAGTATATTTAATCCTCCTCAAACAT
>NW_006238930.1:1044676-1063310 GCF_000226075.1 Solanum tuberosum
AAAAAATAAAATAAGAATAAGAAACTCAAATAATTATAATAAAAGAAGTCAAAAAATAATCTACGTATGAAAAAAGATTAAAATATACCTTGAACTTTGCTAGAAGAATCATATATACCCCTAAATAATTTTTAACAAAATTAAAAGTCAAAAATATAAATTTAAAACTAACTTTTTCACTTCCGTTAAATGAAGGGTATATGTGAGCTCATTTTGTAACGGTAGGGGTATATGTGAGCCGTTTGTATAACGGTAAGGGTATATATGAGCCACTTTCATAACGAGGGGCATATCAACTCCAAATGACAAAGTTGAGGGGTATATCAGGCCCTTTTTCCTTTTAAGTATGACCTCTAACTTTCATAGGGCACAAGTAGACACTTTAACTTTTCAATTCTTAAACAAAAAAACACGCGAATCCAACAGCCAAATTGTGTGATATACAAACGCTCCTACGTGGCTTATTGAGCCACTCAGTGGCTGCCACGTAATTAAAAAATTACACGTATTTTATAATTAAAAAAAAGAAATTAAAATACAAAAGGGTAGGGTCGTATTTTCTTTTCCCAATTTGCTCGACTTTCACTCAACATCAGCGGAGCCCTAGCCCTAATTTCTTTGTAAATCACAGTAAAATTGTGAAGATTTGTGGTCAAAGTTCTTATCTTTTGGATGTTTATGTGTTGTTCTTCCTCAATTTAGTCTGGTTATGTTAATTTTTGCTTTTTGAAAGTTTATTTTTGGTAGAAGCTGTCACCATGAATGTAAATTCACTTTTTTTTATACTTGAATTATTTGCAGACCAAGAAATCTTCGTTATAGCTCTTTTTACACAATGACAAAAAAAATTAGAAGCCATTACATAAAAAAACGACCAAAAATTGTGCACAAAAGAGAAAAAAGCCTAAGTACTAGAATTAGGAAGAAGAAGAAGAAGAAAAATGAGATTTTGATTTGAAAAAAATAAAGATATATTTAAAAGGGATTCATTAAGGGTAAAATTGTCATTTTCGCTTTTTTTTTTTACTGTTGTCGGCCTCGAAAAATACCCCTGACGCGCCTGAATTGCGTCTCAATCACGCGTTATGCCAGGTTGAATTCGCGTTGTTTTTTTGTTTAAGAATTGGGATAGTTGAAGTGCCTACTTATGCCCTTTGAAAGTTTTAGGTCATACTTAAAATTCGAAGCCAAGTTTAGGGTCCAATTTATGTATTATGCCTTCATTTAAAGACATAATACATAAATACACGATCCTTAACTTGGCCTCAGTCAGTAACTATGACCTTTAACTTTGGATGTGCACGAGTAGTTATTTAAATTTATATAAAATTGAACAAAAAAACACACACATTTTCATGGCATCCTACATAAAAAATTTATGTCCTATGCGACGTCCTACATGTATTATGTCACATAGGACATGTGTGTCTATATATTCAATTTTATACAAGTTTAAATGCCTACTTGTTCATACTTAAAGTTGAAAGGTATAGTTGTCCGCTGAAACTATGTTAGGATCATGCTTATGTATTATGCCTCATATAAACAAGTCAGAAGATACGTGATATTTTCTGTCCTTTAGTAATCTTTTTACAAATTTATATTTGGATAGTTTCAAATGTATATTATAAAATGATTAATATATGATAAATATAATTATATTTTTGTTTATATAAAAATAGCTAAAATCATAAGAGATATATTGTGATCATATAATATAGTTTGTGAAAAATCATAGAAAGTACGTTATACGGTATAACTTACCTATATATGAATTATATATTGATTATATATCATACATCCTCTAAAAGTTGAATATAACATAACTATACATAGAATATACTCTGAGTATACTTGAAATATACATTGATTATTCAATCTCAATCAACTCAAAATTACATCTAAACTATCTCAAAACGTTTGATATGATTTTTTTTTTATGTTTCGAGTCTATTGATACATAATTTTCTAAAAACTATTCATATTCGTGGTACATCGAATTTTTACAAAGAAGAAAAAGCTGGAAGAAGAAGAGGAAAAAGAATCTAAAAGAAGAAACTGGTAGCAGAAGACGACGACAATAAAGGTGGAGAAGAATTAACCATTTTTTTTATAATTAAATTGACTGAATAATCATTTGATATAATTATCCTAACAAAAATGGTCTCTATTTTATTTATTAAGTGTTAAGGTGATGTGCCTTAAATCTGATCCAAGAAGAAGAAGAAATTGAAGGAAATGTACTTATGACTCTTTATGTGAAAAATTTTAAAATGTCAATATTTTAGCATTTAATGGACCCTCTTATCAACATTTTCAATATTTATTAAAAATGTCAATATTTTAGTTTGTTATTGTTCTGATTTATGTATTTCCTTTTGTTTGTTTGATTTGAAAGAATACAATTATTTAATAATAGAAAGGAGAAAATCACGGATAGAATATTTTAAAAAAAGGAACATATCACTTAAAATTCTCATCAGTTACAATTTCAAAAGTAATTGATTGTATTCATTCCAATATGTATGAATTATGATATGTGTATTTGTATTCATTGTGGTTTTCATGTAATGACATTTGTATTTTTTTTATTAGTTTGTATTCATTCCAATAGGTATACCAAATTTATTTGTAGTTATTAAGAAAAATATTTGTATCCATATACTTATGTAAACTCGTGTTCATTCAGAAAAGATACAACATTGATTTGTATATTTTTCAAAAACGTATATTCTTTCTTAAAATTCCAACAAAATTTGTATTCCAGTCATCAAAAACATACAAATTTACAATCAAAATTTGTATTTAAAAAAAAAATGTATTTCTTATTTGTTATGTATTCCAAAAATATATTGTATTCAAAGTTTATTTTATAGAACATCTACTAAATCAGATTCCAAATTATTTTGTATTCCAAGCATCCAACATACAAAAAAAGTCAATAATTATTTTTTAACTTTGAAATATGGCTGATGATTTTGTACTTGCATTTCCTTTGGGTCCTTCTGCATGTGAGAAAGATGCAAAAATACTTCAATTCCTTGAAAAGATAACTAGAATTGTTGATGTCGTCCAACAAAGTGTCTTAGATGAGATATTGATCCGAAACTCACAAATTGAATACCTCAGTGACTGTCTAACCTTTAAATTCAATATTCAGATAGTAACTTATGAAGATCTTCAGATCCAAAATATAAAAAACGTTCCAGATCCATTTTCGAATCACTTTTTCAATAGCCATTTTCGAATCAACAGTTAATGAATACCTGATCGTTTTTGTATTTCACCGACAATCTCAAAGCTCAACGAAATCAATCCAATTCACTTCAAAATCTTAATCGATTATTTCAAAATTTTCTTCCCTAATGGAAACAATCGCAAATCAGTCGGATTCACTTTGACAAAGGTTGAAAATCTTTTGAATGATTTCTGAGATTTTTTCGAAAAATGGAGGAATTTGATTTAGAAAACGCAAGGTTTACGTTAGTTAAAGATGTGGAATAATGGAAGAAATTGTGAGAGAGAGAAAAAGAGAAAGGATAGAATTTTAGTAAAAAATTGAGAGAGAGAAAAGTATTAATGGGGTCTTTGTTTTTAACTTTCACACGTAATGAAGTAAAAAAATTGGATAAATTTGAGAAATAAAAGGAAGGTAAATGAATTATATTAGGATGCATTTTCTTTGCTAAAATATTGACATTTTGACATTTTTAATAATTATTTTAAAGTGTAGATGCTTTTAATAATTATGTTAGATATTTGACTAGTTAGCTAATTTATCCTTTAAACTATGAACGTTGCAATTTAAAAAATGACTGATTATTTTAAATATATAGCATTTAAACATTTAAAATGATTGTAATACTTTTGGTTGCTTATCGTTATGGTTGAAAAATTAAATTGTATCGTAAAATGAATCAGACATATTAAAATTTAATATTTGATTTGATTTTAAATTAAGAAAATCAATAATGTTTAATTTGATTTTGATTTTATTTTAAAATAAACCAAATTGAATCGAGTTACCATAAATTTTATAATTATTTAAATATTATTCATAAATAAAATATAAAAACTCATGTTAGTGCTTTTGGTACATAATTTAGTTGTACTCCTCCATGGGTAGTTAGACAATTGTTGAGCTTGAGGTTTTCATTTTATTTTTTGCTATAAAAAATTAGTATTCTTTTGATCTTCAGTGTATAATGATTTTAGTATTTGCCTATTTAAATTTCTTTATTTGTGTAAAAATAACTCTAATATTGTTTAATTGATTAATTGAATCTACAATAGCTTTTATATGGATTGTTCATGTACGAGGTGTCCGTGTCTATTGAAAGATGTATGCTCTCATCGCACTTATTGCTTTCAAATTGAAAAAACTAAAATACCCGAATTAAATCGAATCGAACTATAGTTATTTTTTTATTTGATTTTAGAAATTTAAATACCGACTGTTTGGATTATAATTTTAACCAATAATCACTCCAAAACAAACCATGAAAACCTCTAAAATAATACTCAAATATACAAAAAAATATTTAATTTGTTGTTGCGTTAAAATTTTTCTTCTCCTCAAATATTGCAGAACCTAATAAATTGCTCGCTCTTTCTTTTTTCAATATGACAGAAGGAAGAAGTTTTGGGAAATATTTAGGGTACCCTATCTATGTTAACAAGGTGGATTGGAATGACCTTCAGTTCCTACTTGAGAACTTCAAGCGCCGTTTGATGAGTTGGAAAGTTAACTTGTTTTCTGCTGTGGGAAGAGCCACTCTTATCCGATCTACTCTTAACAGTCTTCCCAACCACGTAATGCAACTTATCAAAGTCCCGGATCATATGATCAGATGGAACGCTGTGAGCGTAACTTTTACTGAGGAACTACCTCCACCCATAAAAGGCTTTATCTTCTTAAATGGTCTTATATTACTCAACCAAATGATAGTGGTGGACTGGGTATTCAAGATTTGTGCACTAAAAATAAAGCTCTTCTTGCGTCAACTGCTTGGAGACTTTTCCAATCACCAAACTCCCTTTGGGCTAAGATTCTCTACAACAAATATTTAGAGCGCTCTACTAGGCCTACTACTGCTTCTCGTACCTGAAAAACTCTGAAGCTTGGCTGGGCCAACTCTAGACATGGATTGCTATGGCGGCCTTCTAGAGGAGATCATATCAATCTCTTTCATGATCCTTGGTATACCCCAGGTGTCAGTCTGCGGATGCTTATTGAGGGACCTCTGACAGAACGAGAAACCACCTTAACGGTAGCTAATATGCGACAAGTTCGCAACTGGTCTCTTAATGAGCTATCTTTTGAATTACCCCATAACATCATGGCATCAATCGACTCTGTTTATTTTCCCCGATTTGCAATATCGTTTGATCATATTTCTTGGGGTTTGACGGAGACAGGCATCTTCTCAGTTAAGTCTTGCTTTACAGAACTTAAGAAGTTAACTAACTTAGAGTTGCAACTGAATTCGACTACCAATGTTGAGTTCTCTTGGATCTGGGGAATGCACCTTTCTCTTAAGCTTAAGCAATTTTTATGGCTTCTCAACCATGGACGGCTGTCGACCTCTAGTTTTCTCCATAGCATCAATATTATCCAATCCCCTCTTTGTGTGCTTTGTGATTTGCGAGTAGAAGAGACATGTGCTCACTTGTTCCTTTTATGTCCTAAATTAGCATCGTTATGGTCTGAGTTAATCAACAAATTGATTCACTGGGTACTTCTCCTCTGCTGGAAATTTCAATTTGGTTGTCTCGCTTTGTAACACTTTTGGGTGGTAGATTTATTCACCGCATACCCGCTTCAACCTTCTTTCCCTTCTGTCTCTGGACTATTTGATTGGCACGAAATAAATATATCTCCGAGAGGCACCCTTTCTCGGTAACACCTTCGTCCATTGCAAACGTGGCAGGTGAGTACTGGTTCATGGCGGGGAATCCAAAACCAAATCGTAGTTCTGTGCGCATGTATGTCAAGTGGAACCCGCCTACAAATTCCAACTTTATGCTTAATACAGATATTGGTTTTGATTCTGCCTCAGGCTTATCAACCTTAGGGGGTGTTTTTAGGAATAGTGTCAGAGATTGGATTCTTGGATTTACAGACACTTGTCCTACTTCAAAGCCTCTTGAGACGGAAATGCGGGCCCTGTTGCTAGGACTCACCTTAGCACTGCATGCAATATGAGATGATGCATCTGGAGATTAACATTGACTCACTACAGTTGGTACACATGTACGTTAAACTCCCCTCTGTTTCATGACTCTCCTTTGTTAATTGATTGTATGTACCTCCTCCGCAGAATGGGTGATCCACGGGTTAGTCATGTTTACAGGGAACAAAACAAACTAGCGGATGCTTTAGCTGCTGTCGCCATAACTACTACTTTTGTGAATAATAACACTATGTTGTTTTGGAACTCTCTAGCATCCTTGACGGATATTTTGCGGGCTGACAAGAATGGAGAGTTGTATAGTAGAAGAGTGCAGGTTGTGTCCCACTCCAGTAGGTTAATGTCTAATACTAGTTCGGTTAGGCAGGTTGTACATACATCCTCCGCTAGTTCGGTTGTTTCTGTAGTGGCACAGCCATAACTTATGACCCTGTAAACTGTTTTGTTATATGTTATTTACTCTTTTCTTACAAAAAAAAAAAATGCCATTTTACTAGGTTAAGTTAAATAAAATAATATTAAATATTTTCAAAATTTATAATGAGATTATGGCCAGTAGAGATAAATATACATTTGATATTCAATTTCTTTGAGCTAAGTTTTATATTTAATTTATAAGAAATTTATTTAATATGTATAAATTATTAATTTATAATCTTATACTTACTTTTAAAATTTTGAATCATAAATTTCATATTTTGAATCGATTTATGAAATATACACAAACTAAATAATACTATAAATTATATATGATGATAATAAGTTTCACATTATTAATACAATGAACTCTTTTTATTAAGAAAATATATAAGTAGTAGAATAAAAATTTACAAAAATAATATATTTTGTATGTAGTAATTATTTTTTTTTGCGTATCAACTACGCGTGTATTTACCAGTTCAAATAGGCAATTTTAACCTCATTATTAAAGGGCATTGAGCCACCCCTATATTATTCTTTTTCTTAATTAACGAAGGAATTCTTGCATGTTGGAATTTCGGAGATATGTCCGATCAAAACCCTAAACCCTAAATCTATTATCTTAATATTCTAAGGAAAATTCAAGAAAAGAAATTTTTCAAGAACCTGTTGGCTTTTTTCAAGAAAATTCAAGTACTTTTTTAAAAATAAGTTAAGTTGTCATTCTGGCAGTGTATGTTAAGGATGCTCAAGAATTTGTTTTCCCTTGCTTTCGCCTGTTAAGTAATGTACTTCTCTTCCCATTTTCTTGATTTTATTCTTTTTAATTCATTAAGAAAAAGAAAAATTGTTCTGGTACTTTCCTTTCATCATAAATTCCCCTCATGATCTTCATGTATTTTAAGTCTCATTTTAGTAGCGGCTATATTAATCTATAGATCATGATCGACGCATATGGGTGTTACAATACGTCTTCGATCAAGAAGAACATAATTTAAAATCGAAGATTGTAAATTTGCAAATTCAACATTACTATTCGTTGAACTAATCAGAAATTCCTTTTATATAGTGGATATACATGGACATCAACAATATAAATACACCATTGTTGACTTTTGTGTTACATATATACCTTTTCTTCTATTAGTATGATGATCCATTCTAGTTTCAAATGAATATTTTTATATCACACACTATTTCTTTATTACCATGAGATTTACATCCTTGTAGGACTGTTCTTTTTATGTTTGTTATTCTTATAAGTTGTGTTCTCCTAGGTTGAACTTTAATCCAGTTTCCATTTGCTATAGGCATGGGATCTGCTATGTTAAGGTCAATGATAATGGTAAGTATTAGTTTCTTTGACATTGATCTAATGCTTTTTGATGGGCATAAGTTCTGCTCAATTTATTATTTTAGTTGTACCTTCTTCTGAAGGATATGGTGTCTCATGAGATGGACTGATACTGAGGAGAGAAAGATATGGTAGTCATTTTGCAAAATATTGGATTGACAACTATTATGTTCATAACTTGGAATGGTTGTCGTAGTATATAGGGTTGCATGCATTGATCAACTGATTGGCTGTTTGACGGTTTGTGTTCGTTACTATCTCTTTACAGATGTCCTTTTATTTATTGTTTTGTGGGTTTACTTGTAATTGAGGAAACTGGGATGGCTTTACACGACACAAAATATTGATTCTTACATTTTGTTTTTGCTTTTATTGTATGATGTTCATGTACGTCGCATTTCTGGTGCCTTATTTGCAATAAAATACTTTCTTTATCTGTACCGCGTCCCAAAACATATATAAATAGAGAGAGATGAAATATATTTTTTGTTGATCACAACTGTATGAAGATATTTTTTGATTATTTATTCTAAGCTAAAGTTGAGTTGGAACATACATATTGGTACTTAGGTACTTTTAGCTAGCTCATAGAGATATTAAATGTCCCTTGTTCTTGTTTGTCAATTATAACATGTCACTTGTTCATTTTTGTTTCATGTTAGATGTGCAATCAACTTGCCAGAAATGATGTGTAGCATTGAACTCCCTTTGTTGGCACCATTGATACTGACTGTGTTAATCTGATAAAAGCTATTTTGATGTGTATTTCAAGAATCTCTTGTGGTGACTAGTTGGTTCTTAATGGTACTTGTACGATGGGTGCCCTTTCCTTCTCTTTATTGAGGATACTGTCGCGAATATCTGGACTGGAAGTGACTTTGTCGGTGAGAGCAATTGTAGAAATAGTCAATCAGCTCCGCCATTTTACCATGGCAAGAAGAAGTTATTTGCCACGACTGAGTTTTCAAGAAAGGCAGCAGGAAATAAGAATATTAAGACTGTTCATGATGTGCCACTCAGGCCAGGTAATTAGTCCTTGAGTGCTTGTTTGTGTTAATAATCAACGATGTTAGAAAATGTGTGCAACTAGTTATTGTTCTTTTCCATCACGCAGAAACTAGAGCTGTAAGGAGACTGCATCATTCTGCAGAAGCTATCTGCTTGGTGCTTCCACGACAGTCATCCCATCAATGTGATCAATCTTCCACCCCAAGTTGTGGTGATGGTGTATTCTCTGATGAAAGGTAATGTTATCAAATTTCTTGGGAGGATTAGGTCTCGTTCTGATATTATCTCAATCAAATATGTTAGTAATTCACACGACCTGATGTTTCTCTCTTCAGGTCAAGTGTGAAACTGAAACTTGTTAACATTTGGAATAGCAAATTACAAGCTCTAGGGGAGTGCACAAGTACACATGATGAGGAGTCAAAAGAAAGTAAACTATTCCTGCGCTGCCATTCATTCCTGACGTGAATAAGAGCTGAATTTTTCTACTGCATGTTTCAGTTAATTAGCTTCATTTCTTTCACCCAGTTTTCAAGATTATCTTAGAGCATTCTTATTAATCATGAAAACATTACAGATTACAATGTCTTTTTCCAAGTCTCCTGGGCCACAAAATAGTCTCTTTCAAATTCCATCTTGCTTGTGTGTCATGCCTGACATTTTTTATTCAAATTTTCAGAATTTTCACAAACAAAATCTTAAAGTTTCTTACTGAAGAAAATGAGTGATATACGGTGCTTTCTCTTTTGCTTCATCACTTTGTGACTGTTTGGCGGAGTTTATTCTTGTGTAGAAACTTAGGCCCACGTCGAGATAGATGAGCACTCCTTTTTACATAGTCAAGGACTATGATCTTTTGTTTGATTCTAACATTTATCTTCGTTGAACATTATACTCATTGTCATGTTCTACAGCATGCTTCAGATGAATGAATTTGTAACTTACTGAATTATCAGGTCCTATCTGGAAAAATGAGGACAACAACCTATCTTGATTCTGAGCAAGAAATGGTATGTTTATTTTGGTCATAGGTAACACTGATTTTGAGTCTTTGACCATGATTTCGCAGGTCATGCCTGTTACCAAATTCAAAACTGGGGTTGGATCTGCAATGTTCATTCTCAAGCTTCAAGATCATTTACCAAGTAAGTTACGATCTTTGTTTGGAGTTTCATGTCACAACCAGTCTATGGAACTTGAGAAAACTGTCATTTACATTGCACTTACTTTTGCAACATGAAGTTATATGTTTTGGTTGAAGCAGTAACATAAATCTGATTCACAAGCAGCTAAAATCTGTCACACTTCTTGCGGTAACATTTTCTAATACTTGTCTCTGTCATATTATACATTCCTAAAGTAAAGTACATGCAAACCATTTGCAAATCGGTCTTAGAAGGGAAAGGTATTGTAGTACTGATTGTAGTTGTTGATACAGGATTAGTTGCTCACCTACTACATTCTCAAACCTTTTACTACAACTTATAGCTTATCTCTTCAACATTTATATTCCTCCCTCCGGTGGATATATGCCTGTCTAAATGTGGAAAAAAAGAATGAAAAACATTTCTTCTCAGACTAGTTATTCTGTTTTGAGGTATCAATAACACAGTTTATATCAGTTCTGTGCTCCATCTTAAGGCTTTCATGTGTCATTTGTGCGCATTGTCTCTTAAGGTCCATTTTATGTTGTTTTTTTTGGTAAAAAGTAAATACCATTGACAAACGAAGGAGCCAATACACCTACAGAGCGGCTAGAATTCATAGCCACCTTCTATGATCTTTTAAGCCTCCTACTGAACAAGAGAACTAGTTACATGAAAAATGTTGAATCAACCTATAATTTCTATGAGCTTTCTTAGATCCTCTAAACAATGCTATTCTCTTTGTATATTCCATTTTATGTTTTAATTGGGTTGGTTATAGCAAGTAAATTATGAATTGTAACTTATAAGGGAAGAGCTTTTTTGTTCTAATACCATCAGTAACTAGACAATGCTAGAAGTTGTTTCTTTTTGAATTATTGTAAGGCCTTGAAGCTTGAATAGCTTCCAACATGATTTGGAAAACTATTCATGAAATCATTCATGTTTTAGGAAAATACTCCACTAGCTAACTAGATTCTCTTGCACGTGTTTCATAAGAAAATGATTGTTTTCTTGATGATAATACAGACTCCGTGTATTTTGGGCATCAATCTAAGTGATGTGGATCTGTTAGAATTTATTCAACAGGCATTAGTCCATCGACTCTAACTAGCTCTCATATTTTACTCTAACCTTGTTTAAGTTCTTGCTTAAATGTCGTGTCATGTTCTCTGAATAATGTATTAGCTTGCTGATACAGATGGAGCATCAATAGTACCCCATCAGTGAATCGGGTCCTGAATAACAAGACTTGCAAGGAGTAAGTTAATATTTAATGATTTTAGATATTTTTCTTAATTCCTGATGTCTTTGTTTTCATTTGTGTTGGAACAATATGAAGTCATGGCATGGATTGCATCGGCATGAAATCAACCTATAATGTGCAGCAAAGTGACTAAGATCATCTGTATCCTAGTGACAAAATTATCTCGTGAGTATACCTAATTTAGTTCTATGCTACCTACCAAGCAATTAATAATTTCGTGCTGAAGATGATATGTAGTCTGTGATCATCACAGTGAAGTTAATCTGGATCTGGAGCACGATGCATCTATAGAGATTCAAGAAATAAATTGTACATCAACTCTCTCTCTCTCTCTCAAAACACACACTCATATGCTCATACGTACACACGCATTGCTGCAACCCTCAATTTGCCTTCTCCACAACCATTCACCCTATCACTTGAGTAGTTTAGATCTTTTAATTTAGTAAAAGTAAGTACTTTTAATCTCTATCAAATATTTATCAATATTAATTATTAAATTTTATCAATACTTTAAAAATAAATTTAGTAAAATTAAGCACTTTTAATTATTGAAACATAGAAATATGAAAGCATACAATGTTAAAGTTCAAAATTTTGACCAAAAAAATATCTAGCATACAAATTCCTTACGTTCTTAGTTGTAAATTTCATGAACTTAAAGATCATTTCCTTGAGTTCTCTCACATTGACAAGTATTTTGGTGATATTCGAACTCATGAACATAATTAGAATATGTATATAAGTTAAATTTAACTCAAATTAAAATGTAAAAAAAATATTAAAATTTCAACTTCATGAATAACTTATGGAATTCAAATTCCTAAAACGATTCATAGGGTTCAATGAGGAAGAAGAACGTATTTTTTTAATACTTAATTTATTGATATCTTTATTAAGTTTATTATAAAATGATTATATATTATTTACTTTTGAAAATAATAGTTAGTTCCTCATCACTATTCACTAGTCAAAGTGGGGAGAGGTGGCTATTATTTTTTCCATTTTATCCACCTATGTGCCGCATAGCTTCCTCTCTTTAAAAAAAATTAATTTTTTGTTTGTTAGTTGTTTTCAAACTGAAGCCAATCCATATCACACATACATGTATATGTTATCATGTCTCAATAACTTCACAATTACCATTTAGGTTTAAAGTCGGCTTATATCCTCTACAATCGAGATATATTAGTCAACCAATAGATGTAATTCAAAATTTAATTTGAACATTTCACACATTTGCATTCTACAAGATATTTGTGTATTCTTAAGGAATTTTAATTTCATCACTGAACACATACATTTTTGCCTTATGTGTTATCCAAATTTCACTTTCCCTCTATTTTATTTCCTACCAACAATTACACCTATTGGTATAAATGATTGTTTTATCACAAATAATATAAAATGGTTGTTTTATCATAATTTTTGTGATGACTATTTATAAAAATTTCTCATTTGCACAGGATGATTCCTTTTGAAACCGATTAATAAACAAAATAAATTTACATAAATCAAAACGAAGGTGTACTTGTGAAACTTAACACAAATATTCTTTCTATATTAATAAATTAAAGAGTCAATTTAGTGAATCACAATTAGCCAATAAAGCAAATCGCTTAGATTCCTGGCTAATCTAGTCATTGTTCACGTTTCCAATCGCCACGTGTCACAACCTCATTCCTACGTTTATGTTAGAGAAAAACTTAGAATAATAACATGCTTAGTGCTTACCATGTGATTAATTAAAAATTAATACACCTACAAAGGCCAATTCTGATTTTTCTTTTGTTTTGTTATATTGTCATTATTGACATAATTTATGTTTACTTTTGTCGACTAACTATTGATGATTACGTGACAAACACATCAATGGCCTACCTTGAATAGGACTTTGATTTATATTTTGTTTTCCTTTTTTGTTATCCTCACTATGAACTTAATTTAATTTAAACATTAGTTCAACTAATATATACTGACCAAATTTAAACATGTAAATACCTAGAAGGACGGCGAGCTAGTGTAAACACTTGGATAAAAACTTACATATCACAATTTTGTATTAAATTATATTTATTTTTCGTAATTAAATAATAAATTGATGTTAAAACTTATAATTAATATATTCTGTATTATCGAATATAGTGATTCTAAAATTTGGAAATTCATCCTTTCATTAGGAGCTTCACTATCCAGAAATGTATGATCACACTATGTTTAGGATAGTATTTGGCTTTTGTATTTCTATAGGGGCATTCTTATATATAAAGTCACAATTCCAACCTCATTTTTAGTGTTTTTTTTTATGAAAGCATATTAAATTTATTCTTGTTATATTTATTTTTGAATGTGAATAATTTTGTCATTCGATATATTTTGAATTTGATCTTATATATTAGTACTACATATTATTATCCCCTCTTTGATATGAAAAAGTCTCGTTTTTAACCTTGACAAATAATTTATTGGTAACTTTAAATGAATTACAACCGTATATAGATAAATTTAAAATATTTTATACATAAAATTCACGTTATTTACGTTGAAACTTCATCAATATCAAGAATAAATACTTACATTTTTATATCATGAATGACGCGTATAATATCAATCCACCTAACAAAAAGTACTTTCGGCTCGTGTGAATTATAATGGTCATGGGAATTGGGAAGACCAATTGTTGTTCAATTCTTGTTTATTAAATTATTATTTCAAGGAAAAAAACAAAATTCTTATTTCATCGTCTATCTATCTTTTGACAACTTGGATTGTAATATATTTGTATAAAGTATACTATTTTGATTGTTTCAGCAAACAAAGACCACGATTATCTTACTCTGTCTATTATAGTAAAATAAAATTAAAAAAATAGCACGTACTTCATCAAATTAAACTACCACTATTACTGTATTATTAAGGCATGTTAGTAAAATCACTAAGAAGGAAAAAACACCCGTATACCAATTTTTCACTTTTTATGAGGATACCATCGTGGTGAAACAATTTAATGATCCAAATATTATAATTTGAACTAAAGATTACACGTTTAATTTTAATATTGAACCGGTTAAATTTGAAAGATCAAAATTGATATAGTTATATTTTTTTTATCTTCAAAAGTAAAATAAAAAATTACAAGATGAAAAATCAAACATTCATTAATAAACTAATAAGATAAAATTTTAAACAGTCAATCAACTAAACTACTATGGTTACTATTTTCTCACACAATTAGGAATTCTTCTTTGTCAAGTGTCGAAATTGTTAAGTGTTGTTGGGTAGACAAGGAATTGGAGTTACAAGGCATAACAAAAAGTTACCGCAAGAATAAATATGATCCCGTCTCAAATTATTCACGGTATATTTTAAAAACTAGTATACGTACCCGCGCGTTGCGCGAATATTTTAAAATTAATAATTTTTTAATTTAAAAATAATTCATATGAATTATTATTGAGTATTAAAATTGCAGGTGCAATCATATATAATGTTTTGATTTTATATTAATAGTTGATGCTAATAAAACTTTATCCTTTAAAGAGATAAAATAAGGATACACAAAATCAAACCGCAAGAATAAATATGATCCCGTCTCAAATTATTCACGGTATATTTTAAAAATAATTGTCTCAAATTATTTTATTTATTGTCTTAGCAATTCAAGACAAATTCACTAATGAATTTTTCCATTTCAGCCTTAGCAACAATTTTCTTGAAATTACAAACTTAACTACATAGAGATGACACATACATTAAATAAATATTAAATAAAAAGAGATTATATCTTCAAACATAAATAAGAGCAAAATAGTCAAACTCATTTTAAGAATAATATTTTCTTAAAGGGTTTGCACGGTAGAAATACGTCAGATAATTTAAGTTTAAGGAAATATCAAACAACGGGTAAAATAAATAAAAATCACTCTTAATTATTGTTATTGTTTTAATTTATTTGACATATTTCTTGACTTTTTTAAAATTATTTTTTAATTTCAACTTTTCAGATGACACGTTTAAAACCTCAAAAATAAAAATAAAACATATCGATACATTTAACATATTCTAAATTTAAGTTCATAAAATTTTAAAAAAAATCTTTACTTTCTTATATTTTTTATCAAAAATCAAAATTTTAGATTAAATAAATTTTTTAAAAAATCTTATAAAATGTGTAAAAAGAAAATTTGAGCCAAAAGGGAGTAGAACTCAATTAAATGAATTAACATTGGACACAAATAATTGTCGAAATGTCCCTAATATGTATATAACCTTTCAAATCACTACCTAACACACGTCTTTTCTTTCATCTCTTTCAAGAATTTCAAGATAAGAATTAGCAAAGGCCGAGTTTTGGATTTTCTTTAACAAAGTTTTAGTCAATGAAACTGTTCATACACGTACAATTTATTCAATCAATTCTTTGCGTGAAGCTTTCTTCTTCTTCCTTTTCTGTTTCTTATATTAACCATACAAAACCCTATTAAAGTTTTGGCCTTAAATAAATTTTATTGGTCTTCAATAATTTTTGAGAGACTGCGGATTGTTGATTTTTTTATTTTTTTGGATTAAGGACGATATATCAAGATTTTCCAATTCTGGGTTCTTGAATTCTTGTTCATTTTTTGTGTCACTCTTGTGGAAAAGGTTTATCTCAAAGAGTCTTGCTTTTAAAAAAAATCCATTTCAGGTATGATTTTTAGTATCTGTACTCTTAAAAGAAAATTGAGTAGATTCTATTTATGGGAGCCGTTGTTTGATTATGCTTATTGGTTACTTTCTTGTTTGATATGGTTTTTTGTGTCGGAATTATTGATTGCGATTTTGGGGGTAAATTGCAGTTAATGAGATTTAGTTTTGGGTTCTTTAACTTATATAAATAATTGGATTTTGTCCCAAGTAGTTTGTTTCACTGGTTAAATTCATTGTTCAAGAATGTTTGAAATTCTTGTGGAATTTGTTCCCTTTTTCAAGGGTCTATCAGAAATAACTCTCTATCTCGAGGTAGGGGTAAAGTTTGCATAAACTCTATGCTTCTAATCAATAATATAATTTAAAAGTTTCCTAGAACCCACTTGTGGGATTATAATACTGGGCATGTTGTTGTTGGGTAGATTGTTGAATTTACTATTTAGGAGGTCATAGAATGTATAGACTGATACCTGTTAAGTATTATGTGCAGATTTTTTTTTTCTGAAGGATTCAAAAAGCGTAAGCTGGTCTGCATATAGTTGGTAAAGTTTCCAATTTTGAACTCTCGAAGCTTCAGAATTCAAACATGACTATTGGAAGCATTAGACCTGTAAAAGAGAAAAAATCAAGAAAGAACAAACAGCCAGTAGTAGATGACCAATCGCCATTATTGCCTACAAAGCATCAGGAAGATGGGTTCAATGGGGCTTCATATAGTGGGGCTGTATTTAATTTGTCGACTACAATTGTCGGTGCTGGAATCATGGCCTTACCTGCAACTATGAAGGTGTTGGGACTCATTCCTGGGATTATTATGATCATCTTGATGGCTTTCCTCACAGAAGCTTCAGTTGAGTTGTTAATCAGGTTTAGTAGGACTTCAAATTCAGTTTCTTATGGAGGTCTTATGGGCGATGCTTTTGGCAACTATGGGAAGATGTTGCTTCAAATATGTATACTTGTTAATAATATTGGTGTTCTTATTGTATACATGATTATCATAGGTAGGTATGCAATAATTGATTACCAGACCCTTAAAGACTTAGCTTCATGTGCATTAAGTTTATGACTACTTTCTCATCCACCTTTAATTCCATGACGATTGTGATACTCACTCTTTATATTCTCCTTTCAAAGGTGACGTGCTTTCTGGAACAACTTCAAGTGGAACCCACCATGCTGGTGTCCTGGAAGGTTGGTTCGGAGTTCATTGGTGGAATGGACGATTCTTTGTTCTTCTTGTGACCACCCTTGGCGTATTTGCACCATTAGCTTGCTTAAAGCGTATAGGTAAGTTCTTTCTGTAGATACATCAGTTTTTTGGGATATCACTTAATTTATCCAATCCTTTCATGCTATTTTTACTACCCAAATATGAATGTCAGTCAACTAGGTATATATAGAATTTGGTTGCCGTTTGGTAAGCAGCTCAAATTTTATTTTTTGTTCACGACTCTTCAGAAATACATGGGCAGTTGCTACTGTGAGAAATATAGGAAAAGAATATTATTGAATTGTGTTGTTGTGTCTACATTATTACATTGAGATCCTATTTATAGACACTAGAATACAATCCTTTATCAAGTAGGATACTATTTACTATTCCTATTCCTATTTGTACTCCTATTCCTATTCTAAATAAGATTGTATAAATATATTCCTATTCTAAGAGGATTGTGTAAACCTATTCCTATTCTAATAGGAATGTATAAACCTATTCTTATTCTAACACTCCCCTCAAGCTAGTGCATACCATTCATGTACCTAGCTTGTTATATATGTAATTAATACGAGGACCAATGAGGGGCTTGGTGAGATATCTGCAAGTTGATCAGTCGACTTCACAAAATTGACAGTCAATCTCAATGTGCTTGATCTTCTCATGAAATAATGCATAATGCCGATAAAACACCGAGTGATAAAATTACAGTGTTGGAACTTCCCAACCAACTTGCAAAGACTATTTCAGACCATAGAGTGACTTACATAATCAACATACAAGGCTACTAAACTCCCCCTAGCAACAAAGTGCTTAAAATCTAGTATAAAGTATATGGATCGTGTTGGAATTAGATGAGTCGATATTAAACAAGTCACCGAAAAATTGGTTGAAACATGCTCATACACCAGAGTATTAGATTTGATGGCTAAAAGTGGTCACAATCTAACAAATAATATTATACGGGTAGGGTCGAAATGATGGCACGACCCAACTAGAAAATAGAAATTATATAGGATAATTCAAATTGATGGAATGACCCTATTGAAAAAGAGAAATAATATGGGTAGGGTCGGAATGATGACACGACCCTACCAAAAAAAGAAAAATTATACGGGTAGGATGGGAATGATGGCACAACCCTATGCAAATTAGATTTGAGGAGTAATCGAAAAGACGAATGGAACTATGCAAATCAAATCTGAGGAGTCAGTGAAAAGACACATGATGCTATGCTACTCAGTTATGAGAAAGTAGTTTGGAAAAATCCACAGTACTACACAAATTAAATATGAAAAGTAGTCCGGAGAGATGCACGGTGCTACGCAAATCAGATATGCA
>NW_006238930.1:1063411-1099542 GCF_000226075.1 Solanum tuberosum
AAAGTAGTCACCGGAATGATGGCACGGTGCTACACAAATTAGACATGAGAAAATAGTCACCAGAATGATACACGGTGACCCAACTTTTGCTAACATAATCGTTGGCCGGACGGGCGGCATATATGGATAATAGCTGCCCGCCAGCAGCGGAAGCTCTTTGATTGTTTACCAAGATCGTAGAGGCTCTGATACCATGCGAGAAATATAGGAAAAGAATATTATTGAATTGTGTTGTTGTGTCTACATTATTGCATTGAGATCCTATTTATAGACACTAGAATACAATCCTTTATCAAGTAGGATACTATTTACTATTCCTATTCCTATTCTAAATAGGATTGTATAAATGTATTCATATTCTAAGAGGATTGTGTAAACCTATTCCTATTCTAATAGGAATGTATAAACCTATTCCTATTCTAACAGCTACATCCTTTTTCCTGTGAGTAAGTATTCTGTGCAATGCAACAATAAACTTTACATCAACAGTACTATTTCTCTGTATTACATGTGCAATGTGGTGGCATAATGTTACTCAATTTGCTTTGCAGATTCATTGAGATATACATCTACATTATCAGTCGCCCTGGCTATTGTATTTCTGGTCGTAACTGTGGGAATCACCATATTCAAGCTGATAAATGGATCAATTCTTAATCCCAGATTGCTTCCCAGTTTTTATGATCTAACGTCATTCCTCAAGCTCTTCACAGTTGTTCCTGTAATGGTCACTGCGTACATCTGTCACTATAATGGTAATGGCCCAATTATATTTTCATGCGGATATTGCTGTTTTGTTTTACTGCAAATATTTTATGAAAGGGAGGTATACATAGTTTCGACCAAATTTAATGGTAGAAACATCTCTGCTATGCTTGAATCATTAATCTTAGGTACATACTTCCCATAGTTTTTGTATTCTTATGCTTTCAGATTTCTCAGTTGGAGGAGTCTTTCATATAATCATATAAATTCTTTTATTATATAAGTCATGACAACCATATATATCTCAGATTAATGCAAACAGTTTTATTATATTAGAAGTACTATTAATACAAAAATTCTGGTTGTTTGGTGCATTAATTGAGGATTACTGAATGTGTTATTCAAATATATCATATTTCAAGATCATTCCTGCTTGCATTATGACTTTCTTTTCCTACTCTTTTTGTAAGTCCACCTCTTGATTTGATCTGCCCATGGATGATAGAGAAACCATCAGGAGTTCCTGTTATCTTTAGATGATCCTACTTATAAGTAGTTTGGCCTCCGTGTAGTTCATTTAACTGTTTAGTCTACTTCATATAGTATATATGATTGACGTAATATAATATCCTATGTGAAATTTTCTTCCTTGATGTGCATTCTTGTCAAATTGGATGTTGCAGTTGTAAATGGAAATTTAACTGTACATCCGTCTTGCTACAACATTAGACTAAACAAGTGTACTTATGCAGTTCACTCCATAGAAAATGAACTTGAAGAAAGCAGGCAGATCAGATCAGTGGTGCAAAGTGCGCTTGCTCTTTGCTCGAGTGTGTATGTGCTGACAAGCATTTTTGGATTTCTCCTATTTGGCGATGCAACTCTTGATGATGTGCTTGCCAACTTCGATGCTGATCTTGGAATTCCATTTGGCTCCTTTCTTAATGATGTTGTGCGTGTCAGCTATGCTGCCCACCTGATGCTCGTCTTTCCCATTGTTTTCTACCCACTGCGGCTTAACTTGGATGGCCTTGTATTTCCTTCTGCAAGGCCTCTAACCCTGGACAATTTGAGGTTTGCTTTAATCAGCGGTGGCCTCATTGCCATCATCTTTTTGGGGGCGAATTTCATCCCAAGCATCTGGGATGCTTTCCAATTCACTGGAGCAACTGCTGCTGTTTGCATAGGGTTCATATTTCCTGCTGCTGTTACTCTCAGGTAAACACATTTCTGTTGCACAATTCATTTTAAGTGTAACTTGACTGATGCTTGGCAAATCCAAAACTTGGGATTATAGCTTGCAATATATATCTTTTCTGCCAACCCCCCCACCCCCACCTCCCTACCCGACCTGCGCCAACTTAAAAGGAACATGATAGTAGTAGGACTTATTTGAGTTGTTACATGCATGAAAGTTTGTGTGAACGGAAATTGCTGACCAGCTTTGTTGGCACATCTGATCAGCCTGCATTTGGTGGCCTTCGTAAGATTTGGTGCGAGCGTACTTACTCTGCCCTCCGGTCAAGGAAGTGAATAAGCTGACCTCATCTTAGTTTGAGTTCTGTTCACTTTTTTGTGGATTGGGAGATGTCTACTTATGTTCACCTCTCCTTTAAAAAAGTTGGACAATTGAGACTACTGACAACACAGTTATCTGACTTCTATATGGTAGAGGAGTTGTTCAAAAGGCAGAGAATATTTTGTTTGTCCAATGTTGAAAGGTTGCTAATATTTTTCTTCTTGGAAAGGAGTAGAAAGACATCACGTCTGAGAATTCTATGCTAGTTAAGTTGGAGGTGCTTGGATATCTCATGGTTAAATACAATCAAAGGATGACTATAAATTGATTACAACTTGCTTTTGTTACTGATACCAGATTTTCCCTAATCAATCCTCTTCCCTCTCAAATTTTTTTGCTGATCCACTGGACGGTATTCTAGTAATACCTTTGTCATTCTAAGACCTTTATCATTCGATACCTTAAGAGTTTCGAACTGATACTTGTGTTTTCATCTTTCCTATTCGAATTATGGTAGGTACAAGAGCACTATCTCTAAAAATTAGATAAAATTTACCTTGTTTGCAGTTTGGAAGTTTTGTTCAGGCAGGACTCTATGTTGATTGATTAATGAATTTATGTTTGCTGGTTCGTTCCAAGTCCTGGGCCATTGATTATTTAAAGTTTAAACATTTAGGTGTGAATTTTAAGAATTACGAAGATTAGATATATCTTTAGCCTATAATTGCAATATATCCTTCTCCCTGCTTTCAAACCCCACTATCCTTTCCCCCCAGGTGTATGGCGAAATCAGATGAGCATTTATAGAATTGGTTGTATTTTGTTGCAGGGATCGGTATGGCATAGCAACTAAGAGGGACAAGATCTTAAGTATTTTTATGATTGTCCTTGCTGTCTTTTCAAACATGGTGGCCATATATAGCGATGCCTATGCCTTGTTTAAAAAGAATTCATCACCGCGTGAGTGATTTCTCATGTACTGTGCGACAGGAGGAATTGGAAGTATCAGTTGTACTCATGGTGATGTTAGGGTGAAGGCAGGATAATACTGGTTCTGCTTTTCTTTGAAGCTACTGGAGTCTAATTCTAATAAGTTTTATAAATACTGCTCAATATCAAAATTTGAGTAGCTTTGCTCAACATGCATCAAGACATGGCTACAGCCTACAGTTTTGTACAGTGTCCACTGGAGTTTTGTCTTACATACGAAATGATGGTGTATAAACATCAAGTTCAGCTTGGATTGGCTTCAGTTCTCTGTATGTTGATTTCTTGTGTATTCATTTCCCTTGGTTGGGTTTGTTTTTTTCACATGCTGCTTTTTTCTTTTCCTTGATGAATCTCCAGGTCCCAGACGTCCTTTTTAGTTGGCTGGTGTTTGGAATTCATTTATTTGCATTGTTTCGTTTTCTTTCCCGTCAGTTCATAGGAGAGTTTTGTGGTTGAAGGAGTGAGTGGAACTCTGTAAAATTCTCTGTTATATTAATTGCTTTCTTTAGCAATGGTAATTACACATCCATGGATGGTTTTCATTCTCTTGTATTTTTTCCATCAAGCAAACAAATTTTATCTTCTGAAGAAATATAAGTGAAGCATGAACTATTATTTTTGATTGATTAGATTCTGAAACAAAAATACATTGGTGCATTCTGAATACAGGGCCTAAACTAACTCTACATAATAATAGGGACACTACACCTATTTACAAAACCCAGCTAGTCGATAACAAATTTTATCTTCTGAAGAAATATAAGTGAAGCATGAACTATTATTTTTGATTGATTAGATTCTGAAACAAAAATACATTGGTGCATTCTGAATACAGGGCCTAAACTAACTCTACATAATAATAGGGACACTACACCTATTTACAAAACCCAGCTAGTCGATAACAAATTTTATCTTCTGAAGAAATATAAGTGAAGCATGAACTATTATTTTTGATTGATTAGATTCTGAAACAAAAATACATTGGTGCATTCTGAATACAGGGCCTAAACTAACTCTACATAATAATAGGGACACTACACCTATTTACAAAACCCAGCTAGTCGATAACAAATTTTATCTTCTGAAGAAATATAAGTGAAGCATGAACTATTATTTTTGATTGATTAGATTCTGAAACAAAAATACATTGGTGCATTCTGAATACAGGGCCTAAACTAACTCTACATAATAATAGGGACACTACACCTATTTACAAAACCCAGCTAGTCGATAACAAATTTTATCTTCTGAAGAAATATAAGTGAAGCATGAACTATTATTTTTGATTGATTAGATTCTGAAACAAAAATACATTGGTGCATTCTGAATACAGGGCCTAAACTAACTCTACATAATAATAGGGACACTACACCTATTTACAAAACCCAGCTAGTCGATATTCAAACTTTGTGCTACCAAAATAATGTGCAAAATGACTTCTATGGATTCCCAGTACTAGTCACAAAAGGAACCAATCTTCTGTAATCTCTCCTCCTCCCAAGTGCACAACTATCAAGCACTCTACCTAGCATCAGCCTCGTGTTTTGAAGCGCAAATTCTTTGGCTGATAAACCTGATTCAGATGCATTAGGTTGGACTACTGGTGTGGAGCCAGCTCCATGTCCGAGCATTGCATACTGCAATGGCCCACTCCGAGCCTTAAATGAGGTCTGAGGCGCAAGAATCTTCTCTTCAGCGCCAGCAAGTCCATTCTCAAACTGTCCTGGCTCATGCGGATGTGATCCAGGTAAGCTACAGCTCTGCAAGAGGGCTTCCAATACACTAAGTGCCTCCCAACACAAAGTGCTCTCTACCAACTGAGATACAATTGCATACATATGTGGACTTTGAGCAGCATCCATTGGAGTATGCTGAAGCAATGCCTTCAGCATGAGAAGTATGACACGCTGATATTCAACTGGCCCTTTCTCAAGAAGACGCAGGAGATGCCCAAATGCTAGAGCCGAGTGCTTGGGGAACCATTCATTGCACAGTAATGGTGAAACACAAGCTAGAAGGTGTTCTATATTTTTTATCTCACCGCGGGAGTAAGCCATGAACACAGTAGCCAATTCATCTATCGATTTTGCTCGACACCAGACAGCTATATTGGTTGCAACAGAGCAAGCCTTTTGATACTGGTGATGGAATGGTGAAGCAGGACCAACCCCTGCGTCCTGGTTAAGCTGTAAGCAGAGCCAGGGAAGTAAGCCTGTTATGTTCATTAGTAGGCGTGTTTCTGCATCACCAAAGATTGAATCACATGAAGGCACGGTGATTCTCGATAGAACTTCAATAGAGACAACATGACTGACAGTTGACATAAGGCCTTTAAGAACCAGTGGCTGCACTCCTTCAAAGACTGGCACCTTTGCATTTGAGGGTAATGGCTCACTAGCGTTCCGTGATTCCAGACGCTGGAAGTCAGAACTGTCACGAACATTTGAATCAAGCTCATCTCTGGGCATGCTTGAAAGAAGCACATTCTCAGTAGTTCTATCTCGGAATGACAAGCGATCAATTACACGACAAACGAGTTCCAGCACCTGACAATACACATGAACGAAATCTGTATGCATCATGGCAACACAACCCCAGAAAAGTTGGGGATATAATATCACCTTTTCTGGCTCCATATTCTCCACCATCACCTGTAATGTCAACAAGATCTCCATGACAAAGCCTAGAACAGGTGGTACTGGGTTACTCAAGCATCTGTGAAGGCAACGTAGCAAGGATACACAAGCATCATTAGTTACACGAGGCCGCAGCGCACGGTATATCTGGTGCGAGCGGCAGGCCAGGTGTCTTGATGTGCATTCCATAGCCCATTTAAGAGCCTCTGCTCCCCAAGTTTCCCGGAGATCTCCTTGGAAAAAGATAGCATCCACCATGCTCTGCACTAAGGCAGATAAGAGTGCTGCACTTGGCAGTTCTGTTCTGACAACTGTAGTGTCCTCGTTCTCCCACATCATGCTACCTCGCTTAGATTGAACATACTTTATCAAGCTCACTACTTGCTGCTTGTTCTCTCCATCACTATTTTCAACATCATACAATTCCAAATGACGCCCAGCAAGGGAATACAACAGATTAACAAGAAGGTGCTGACAATGCTCCAAGACAATATCCTCTGAACTATCCATGGAGACGAAAGTGACATGAAAGAGCAATGGTAAATGCTCCCGGAAATCTTCATCATTCTCATAGGCGATTTCAGCAAGTAAAATCAACGCTATGTCTGCATGAGTGAGTAGGTGCTGTTGATGACCTTGCAATGCTGATTGAAGTTCTTTTGCATTAACAGCATGTGTTCCAGCCGCCAAGTGCAACCCTTCTTCCCCGGAATTTGGAGTATCAATGTGATAATCTCCGCTGTCTCGAGAGACATGACGACTTCGTAGGCTTCCTGTTGAACTCCGTACTCCCATTAATGGCCCTGACATGTTCACCAGTGAAGGAAGAAGTTGGCCGGACCGACCAGCAGTTAGAGGAACAATATTCAATTCAGGAGGCATAGGACTCAAGGGGCCCGAGGCACTTCTGCCTCCAACCCCTGCTGTTCTCCAGCTCAAGCTCCCACTTGTGTTTCTTAGAGGACCATCAAGAGATCCACGAACTAATAAAGGTGACATGTGCGGTTGGCTGTCTACAATTGATGAAACTTGAGCCACAGACGGCCCTTGCGAGAACTCCAATAGAAAGTTTCCATTACCGTCTCCTCTGTTTGCACTAGGTCTCAGAGGCTCTATGTTATCTTCAAGCATACGCTGAGCCAGTTGATAAACGAGGTGATCAATAGTACGTTGGGGGCAGATGCGAGCCAAGTATAAACCAACCCTTTTAGCAACAGAGAAATATGTAGCAAATGCACCACTTATTTCTGCTGATGCATTTGAATCACAATCTTCAATCCCTTTTGCAATCAAAAAATCTAAAACTGGACTTATGTTCCTGGGTTTGCTAGCAATTGTGCTCCAAAGCTTTTCAATTTCATCAGGAAACTGATCACCATGTCTCCATGTCACATAATACAGACTTTTCAATAATCTCTCACTCCAGCCAGAATCCTTGAGTTTCCAGAAATTGAGATTCTCTATCCATGGAGCCATGCAGGTGAGGACTTGGTGCTGTGCAATTATATCAACAGCATCAAGCTGTCTCTGCATAATTTCTTCACAAAGCAACTGGCTCAGTTCAGGATGATCTTTAGCAAGTTTGCAAGAGAGTTTGTATTGGAACTGTTGATACGAGTCTGGAAGGTTCCCAACTACAGCAGCTCTGTAGCTTCCTGACCCCTCCATCCCATCATCGGCCCATTCACGGACAGAAAGCGTCTCAAGCATTTGGAGGGCATCATCACGAATCTGTCTGGAAGGATCCACCACCTTGTAGAGGATCAGACTTAAGAGTCTCTGTATTTCACATTTTGGAATCTCTTGACGCATATAAACTTCAGCTAGCACACTGAAATAGCCATCTGCAATTGCAGCATCAGAGTAGTAGCACTGTGCCAAATAAAGACGTGTAAGTATTTCGAAGGTATAAAAATAAAAAATGTATGCTAAACATCTGCCTAGGGCAAGAAAAGTGATAACTTGCTCCATGTCAAAAAAATCAAAGCAGAGGATCTGAATTTTCAAACATATTTTTTGATACTAGATAGAAAAATAACAAAATGATATAAGAATACCACCACTGCACCAACTAAACAGAAGGCATAACAGAGGAAACTCACTTTCCATTCAAAAATGCATAAAAGATTAAATACTTACTAAATGATTTACCTCCTGAAGTCAATGGGGATTATACAGCACATAAAATCACTATATTACACACCCTCACCCACAATATTGACAAGTCACATAAAATTCATGTTTTAGAAGGTTAATATGATTACAGAATACATTTTAATAAAATATGTAGTGTACAATAAACGAGTAAATTGCACCATGAACTTTCTATAAGCATTAGGAAAAAGAAGCAGCACCTGGTCAATGCAAGCAGGAAACAGGTCCAAGTTTGTTATAAGAAGATTTCTTAAAGCTAATTTTGCAAGTGAAACTCGAAGATGACCTCCTCTGTGCCTATCACGACCAGTTGTTCCTCTGCCACTTTCACCAGTGTACTTTGAATAAGATGGAGTTCTTGGATCAGCAGGTGAATAACCAAAGGGTGCCCTTGGTGCAGGCTCAATGAATAGGCTATTTATCCAAGATATTACACGGCCACTCATCTTTCTGGCATTATCATCAAAGCAGGGTCCATATAACAGTGAAGCCATTGCATTCATGGAAGCCCATTGGATGGCTTCTACCTGTTCATTCAGTTCTTTATCAAATGTGAGTTTGTCTATAGAATCCTTTGATCGAGAGTGCTGAGTAGACTTGTAACGCTCAACTTCACGTCGATAATCATTAACACCATCCTGACTCCATGTATTGCCAGCATCATCGCTCCAGGAGAGCAGAAGATCAAAAAGCCGCTTCCTAGTTCTAATATCAAATTTCTCTGATTTTGACTCAACAAATTCAGGGGCCAGAGATCTCAGTACAGAAGCAAGTGCATAACGGAGTGGTTGCATCTCCTGGAAACTCTCGGCAGATGCTGTTAATATCTGTCTGGTTGTTTCTTCAATGAACTTCAAATAATGTAGGCGGAAAACAGGCTTCCTACTAAGCATTCCAGGCCAGATGTTTTCAGAAACTGTACGGTATATATTTGCAATGTGAACACGAAGTTCTTCTCGACGGGACCTTTGGCTCTGCAATGAAACAATTGAAATTCTACTAAAAAGAACCAAAGCACAGAATTTATACTGACAATGACACAGACAATCAACAATTTACAAACTTTGGCATGGGGATCTCAAAGGACTATGTAGCTGCAGTTTCAGCAAGTTCCATACCTGTATTTTCTTTGGCATAAATTAGGAAATATCCTATGCATGTAATAGATGTGAGCAGTATATTTTTCAATACATGAATTTGACATCTGATTTCATTCTTTCTTAACATCAATTGTAGAAGATTGTTAGAAGTTCTTTAAATAGAGTAAGATGCTAGTATATAAGAACATCATCAGCAACATATGCTCTACAACTATAAGCATTCGTTCAAGCAAAAAAGTTTTAACCTGGATTCTTGTAAGGCTTATTTTAAGCACAACATTATTGCTTGGCATTTATGTACCTAACAAGTATGCATGAGCTCATAACCTGACAAAGCAAAGGGAGGGAGGGAAATGAAAAACCACAACAAGGAAAAGAACTCCAGTTTTGGAATATTTGCTTAGTCTAACTTGCTCCATATTTATATTTTGGCTTGCTTTATTCCAAATTCTTCTAGATTCCGACTTTCCCATTGAACACATTTTCTCGACGTTTCTTAACAATATTATCTTTCAATCATCATGGTTTTACACATGTAGATAGGTGCATTTGGAAGTTCGCGGGGATATGACCAAACCATCTCAATCGACCTTTTCTAATTGTATCCTCTAGTAGCATACATAGAGGATAAAGCAAGAGAAGTTGCTTGAAACAGTTCGTAAATTTCCTACATAGACATCCAGCTGGTACATGTTAAACCAAAATGTTGAAGTTATTAAATGGGAAAAAAGTAGACCTAAGATCACATGGAAGAAAGTTGTCTCAAAAGACCTACAATCTCTCAGAATCTATGCAGATTTGGCAAGAAATAAGACAAATAACAAATTAGAAGCGAAAGATTCATGTAGGCAACACTGACTAGTTGGGGTAATGCTTAGTCTTGAAGTATGTTTACAATATGCCCAATGTTACTGGGAGCCGTTTTGTCTGTTTAGATATATGGATGCCAGTAGAACATGTCGATAATCTTAGTAATTTTTAATAAATTAGAGAACCTCTAGAGTCAGTGAACACCCAAATTATCAAATATTTGAATAAAACGGGTTCAAATAGAGCAAAATGAATATGCTGAGCCAAACTAGCTTAGCATTGAGGTGTCGTTATTTTTGTTTTCTTTTTCAGGTATTCTTTTGTTCCTCAATTTCATCTCCTTGCTGACTACTTCAAGTTTGTCTACTAACACTTAATGCCAGATCGGTTTCTTACTGTAGTATTAGAACCAAAAGGAGTATACTTTTATAATTCTCAATACTAGCACATGCACACATTAAAAAACTCCTAGGCTACTAAATATATAAAATGGACAAAACATCAAATTGCTCAATCCATCCAAACAAAACAAAAACGAAAGCAAGATCACTCTTTTACTGAAATTACATATAAAGCAAGTGAACGCAAAAGGAAAGCTACGATGACAAGAGTTTGAAAAAATTACCTTCCATTTTGGTTTCCCTTCTGCCTCCAGAGAGGCCTCGTCAATGAAAGATGCAAGCTCACTAAACATGACTTCGCATATTTCAAGATGGGAGTGCCCCAGAGCCATTGTAGCTGCATGCTAAACAAGCAGAAAGAAGAAGTCACTCAACATGACGCCAAATCAAAGAAGAGTTATATTTCGCTCCTTTTACTTTTTTCAATCATGCAGATACTTTATTTTTGAAAAAAAAAGAACTTAATTACAACCTAATTTTTTGGATGCTTATATTTAGTATCAAAAGTTTTGGAGAATAAAAAATCCAAAAATACGTATCTCAAAAAAGTACCGATAGAACTGCATTTAATGTGCACATGAGGTTTATCAGTATGACTGTCAAATTTTAAGCAACCCCAAGATATAGCATTCTTAGCCCATCAATCCTACAGAAATTCTTCCAGTGATTACCCAATTAAATCTTGGTTTTAACAATCTTTGAAGTTCCAGAATATGAAATATTTGTTCTTAAGCAAGTCACTAGAGGCTAACATATCAGAAAATAATTTAGACAGTGGCTTAACAAATTTTTAAACCATATATACAGTTGGAGCTTGGATGCTTAAGTATCCCCAGTGAAAAATAAAGGTAAGAGAAAAATGAACCCAAGTAAATCACACTCATGTCATGTTCAGATTTTCCACCAATACAAAATCTCTTACTTACTGCTACTCCGACCAATAAATGTAGTAAAAATGATAACATAGGTCCAACCATTCTGCTACTATCAGAATGATTACAGGTAGTATCTACTCACTATATTTGTTTCAGAGCCAGACTTTAGGGACGGGAAGATGAGGTGGAAAAGTTCTTTTATTGCTGCCGAGCCACCACCTTCTCTACTATCAGATGGACATGAGCATGCAAACATAGCATACATCAGCCATTGATCTAGCTTGTTGTCAGTGTCCTGTGACTGATGGGCCTTCCCTCCCAACTCAGCAGGCGTTATATGAGCAAGCCGCTGAATAACTTCCAATCTGCATGAGGCATCAACATTATATGAAACTTCAAACTTTCTGCATAGAATTACTCTTAAGTTTAAAAACTTTAAAATAAGGAATTGCATCAATGATTAAGGAATGGAACTTCAAATATTCAATCGCTTTAACAATGAAGAAAACATTCCTATAGAAGACATGCTTCATGAAAGAATTCTGAAATCCATCAAACAACAAGCAATGCACAGCTTGAACATATATCAGGAGAAACTATCACCTTATGGAATGAGCATTCGTATATTTTCCTAGGAGGAAAAAATACTTGTGAGTAATGGTAAGTAAAGAATTACATTTACTACTTTAAGTTTTTTTGCAAGCTATTTACTAAATTATAGGTGGACAACCATTACACACAAATAATTCCACAACAGGGTCATTTTGGCTTCCCCAAGTATACCAAAAAGTACTCATGAAAGATACATGACACATTAAAGCAGGAAGCTTGGACATTTCGGCATGTTTCAGATATCTATATTTCCACAGCTTGCTTACTTTGCTTCCTGAACAGAACTTGGACACAGCTCCGATGCATGCTTGACAAGCTCGCTAAGACAGCGGGCCCATCTGTTCTTATCCGGGCTCTCAAAGAGTATAGATTGGAGAGTAACATCAGGGGGTACAGGATCAGACTCTCGCCTCAGATCAAATGGACGGCCCGAATCCCAGTAACAACTCTGAACAATATCATCCTGCAGAAGCAAAGATCCTTACTAGATATGCGCTTGAATTTCCTAATAAAAATAAGAGAATGTCAAGATGCATTAAAAGGGAAAGAGAATGCTACCCACCCCATGCTCTTCTAAAACATCAATTATGAATATCGGTTCAGCTTCATCTTTCAAAACATGATCTGATCTCTCATGCAATGAGAGTTCCCTTGTATCATTTCTTAAAGCACGAACACAGCGCAGTAACTCCAGTGCTGTGTGTCGGATCTGACTATCCACTGAACTAAGGAAAATAAGACCAACTGCATCTATCTCTGAAGCACGAAATTCAATTGTTTCTTGAGAGTGATGGAAAGAAGATTTCTTGAATCCCTCTGTTCTTTGCACACGCTTTGCATCAGAAGCATCGTACTCCACCTTATCATCAACTAGACAAGCTCTCCAAAAACGCATGAGCTCCAGAAGGCGCCCCAGAGAAGTCTGAATGAGAAGGGGGAACTCATCTGGAAGACGTAGAATGAAGTTTGACATCCCTCTCATAACTGAAAAGCGACGATGTGGCAGGTACCTCACGATCCGATTGAGTACCTGTACCGCTTCCTCACGCACACCAGGATCAATACTGATGCCATGTTGAGGTATTATCTCAGTAATTTTATCACTTCGGCCAACTTCTTCAATCAGATATGGTATACACTTCAGAACTGAGCGGAATAGATATCCCTGAGACTTCTCTTTTGTTACAGCATCTGGCACAACAAAAGAGTTCTGTAAATAAAATCACTACTTCACACAATGTAGAGGGGCAGTTCAATCTCACAAACCAAAAGATATTTCTTAGGGGATGAATGGAACGTAAACGTGGCTAGTTTATTGAGTATCAAACCTAAAAAGTGTGGATGATGAATAGATTTGGTGTTATGTTATGATTTTACATCGTAAACCATAAACATGGCACAAAGCAGGTATATGGGCAAGCAGCAATTAGCAGAGACAAATGAGTGACCGGTGAATGGAAGACTTTAAAGCTGTGTATTTGGATATGAGTAACCAAAGTTTAATATGTCAATCTATTAAATGAAATAAGAAAATTGAACATCCACACATACCTACTGAGACAGATTAATGCAATTAGATGCAATACCCACACATACTTCTGGCATTCATACTTCAAGTGGCATACTTTCTCAATACACGAAACAGATAAAAAGGTATATACATCCATGATGGGGGCATCTCTTGATGTATGCAGTTAATTTTAGCTGACCAACAAATAACGCATTTTCAACGGGAAAACAATTGAGAAAAGCATCTTAAGGAGGTAACAGTAAAAAACAAGCCAAAGTACAAAATTCTTGAATTAAATTCCACATGTCAGCTGACCTTATCATAAAGATATGCAAGTTAAGTCCCATCAATCTTCAAGAGTATAAGTGCTATTTGTACCGTAGATAATTACCTATAGTGGTCCTTGAAGAAGTAAGAAGAGCCTGGCTATATGTCCTATGACAAGATCTCAAAATTGACTCAATTGCAGCCTTCACTTTTGGGATGAAATGGCCAATACCACGAACTGTCGTATATGCGATAAAGAATGTCATGAGTTCAGAAAAGCAAGGCCAAACGAATAACAAATGCCAATGAAACCGAGTATATTATCATTACCATGGAGAATTTCCAAGCCAACATGCTGACTGGTCGGAGACATGACAATGGCAAGCAAAGCACGAAGACCAATAACTTTAGCTTCACTTGGACTGTCTTGCTTCAGCAACTCCAATATCATATGGTTCATAGCGAAATCAATGTTATGTTCAGCAATAGTCACACAGAATTCGACGAGCTTATCATGTTGTACATCCTGTGTAAGCATGCCTTTTCTGAGAACTGTAAGGAGCTGTGATGTCACACTGTCTAGGTAATCCCAAACACGATTTGGAGGCTGGGAATCACCATGAACACTCAAGTAGAATCTCAGTACACGATGTAAGCAGTCTAAGGCCATGAATCGATGGTTCTTGTCCTATGAAAAGGATCAATATTATATGTGCGCTGAAAAATCTTCAAAAAGGCAGCCACAACAAGGTTATATTTTTTTGCAATAAAGATTATAATTACAGCTTACCTTCAGATGCTTATACAGTTGTTCCATGTGAGGACCAAAGTTACTGAGAAAAACATGTGGATCACCAAGACACAGAAGAAGTGTCACTAAAGGATAGCCAACCTAGAGTTGCAGAACAAATACAAATTAGAGAAACTACGATAATTACAAGAAGAGGGACTATAAATGTAATATTAGCATTTCTATTTCAAAAAAATAAATGTAATATTAGCATTTAAGAGAGGACTCTTCAGTATGTTCTTGTGTTCCTTCTCACATTTTGAGAGAGCAAGGCCTCTTCACGTACTAAACCCACATGAAGCTCAGGACAAGCTGAGTGTTTATTATTCATTGGAACTTTTTCCAGGCTAGTATATAAATGTGGTAAGCACTACGCTCTGACCTCTAGATGATAACTTATACAGTGCCCTGAGCTGAATGAAGGAAACCAAGTATAGCAAATTCCTGCTATTCCCTGGATTCCAATTTGTTCTTGCCAAAATACCAGAGTGTTACAATAGAAGATCTAATACATGTATCTTGTAGGCCCCTTAATTGACATTCTAGGAGCAAACGATATAAAATATCTACTAAGATCTGAGGAAAGAGACAGCAACATCAATGACGAGTCTGACCACAAAACCGAAATGTAAGAATGTATGTATGCTTTATGGAAAAAGAATGATAAAGAAGCTATCTGGGTCAACAAGCAGGAAGGGGAAACAATCTCACTTGAGAACAAACTTGAGGTACAGTTTGACGGCAAACAAAGACTTTAAAATTTTGAGATTCCTCTTTACATATTACTCTCTCCTTTTCAAATTGTTGGTCTTATTTTCCTTTTTGGTTCGTTTCAAAAAGAATGTTTCTTTCCTCTCTTTTTTTTGGCAATCCTTTAGTTCTAACATTCCACAAGATTAAAGGATATTTTGGTATATTCTACAAATCCTTGGTTTAAGACCACAAATTCAAAAGCCTTCTTTACTTTCTTAAACACTGCGAAAATTTCAAGACCAGACAAAAAATTGAAACGGAGGGAGTACTAAATAGGTAATTTCAACTATCCTTATGACCAAAATAGAGATTATATTGACAAGTAAAGGTCTATAAAAGATTTCTATGCTTACAGAGATATGTTTGCTCTGCTTATCCATCCAATGCATGAGCTGTATCCTTATTCGTGCCACAGCTTCATACCATAGAGTTAGCGCAGGATCTACGCTTGAAGGAGGCCATTGACCCTTAACACCATCCGCAAGAGGTGCTAGGATATTGGATAGCATATTGCATAAGGCATGATGAAGTTCGCTTTTTCGTTTGTGAGGAGCACGATTCAAAGGGTTAGCTTTAGCCACAAAGGAAGCTGAAGCATTCAGTCCACCCTCTGTCTTCACCTGGAAATAACATATCTTAATGATGCTTCTATGCATATCTATTCAGCAAGAAAAACATGACACATACCCCTAGCTTGAGATAGCGCATTCCATTTATAATACTAAGTGCTTCACTGCGAGCAACATTAGTATCTATACGACGGGTATTGAGTTCCATGAAAAAGCGCTCCGTCACTGAACTAAATCTGTTGACAGACAATGGGAAAACATTAACACTCACATAAACTAACCATGAGGCTGAAAGTCACCTCCTCATTGATTAACATGGTTTGTTGCAAAGATTGTGAATTCAATATGTCTACAGGTAAAGATTTATCACAACTGTATGAAAGTAACTTGTTATATTCACGTGAAACACGCATCAGGGTAAAGTACAGAGTTGATTTCAATTTTTCCTGTTACTTTCCACTTTTTGTTCGATCTGTTGAATAGTGTTTCCAAATTAAGCAATAAATCTCGGTATGAGTAACTATTAACCGATCAAGAGATTGAGTTTGAACATTGGACTACGAAAAATTGGGTTCCCTTTACTTACCTGATCCGAGATAGAGCACCAAGGAGTTGAGCAACTAAGTCTAGAAGAAGCCCCCGCAAATCAACCAACGAAGGATACTCAACCTGGCTAACAACTCTGCAACAGATAAAATTGGTTCAGCATATGGACTTCAAAGTCAATAGTTATTTCATAATTCTAGCATTTGAGTTAAGATTGACAAGGTCGATTAGATTAAAAAAAAATGAGATTAGATAAATTCTCTTGGCTGTCTAAATAGCCATAGAAACAAAGACATATTTAAACAAAACAAAAGCAACTTTCTTGTAAGTTCAAAATAAAAGCACTCATGTCAGAGTGATAAATATCAGTACATCTGATATGAAAAGGTTTAGATTGCATATCTGTCCTAGCTATCATATTGTAATCCTATAGAAGTCCATTAAAGACCAAATTATATTTTACAGATGGGAAGGTAATAAATACAATAGAAATACTGTGCTTTCCATTCATACCGTCTCAAGAAACAAAGCAATTATTTTGTTTATATGGTAAATACTAATACAGAAGAACATAAATCATGTTGTTTGGATGTTGTACAAGAACAAGGTTTTGAAAAGAAAAAAAAATATTGGCCTTTTAATATGTTATGGCAGACAAGACCAAAATAATTAAATAAAATACATAAAATAAAACCCAGGAAGAGGAATGAAAAGCATACTGAGGTTACATTATGGCTCTAGCAAATAAGGATAAACCACAACAGGATAAATGAACTAAAAGGTGGACCAAAGCAGTTGTCAATAACTTATACTATTATTCTGGAAAAAAACAAACAGGAAACTGAGTAGTACCATAAGTTCTGAACTAGCTTTATAACCTACCTGTCTGCATTTATTAGCCAATCGAATACAAAATTCTCAAGCCCAATCCAAAGATTCTCTGCAGTTCAAGGAGGCACATTAAACTCAACTAGCAGTGGATTAGCTTCGTAGAGAAAGGTAGACTTGTTGAATCTGTAAATCTACCTGTAAGCCCTTCTTGTGGACAACATTCCACAAAGCGAATACACGCAGAACAAAAGATGCACTCCACTGCAAGCTGAACCATGGAAGATCTTACTTTTTTTATAAGGATTTGAGAAATTTAAGAACCATGGAAGAACTTCCTCACGAGCTTAAACAAAGATACTTAAGTTGCTAAACCATACAGAACTTAATCAGATACTTCACAAAAGGAAAATATGCATGTAAAGTACCTATGATATAATACCACTTTGGTATCATTAGGCACGAAATGAATAGTGGCCTAAATGTACATCAGTAATGCCTTCATGCTCATTACTCTGCCAGTTGAGGTAATAATGGCTACTTCTTTTAATACTTCAGTTAGAACAGTTTTGGGTTTATTTTCTTATATTATAAAAACAATCTCTTCCTTTCTGGTTTCTTCCAACTTCCGGCAGCCAACTGCATGAGGTTCTCTCTTTATATATATATATGTATATGTTTGTTTGTGTGTGTGTGTGTGTGTACATATAAGGTCAACTGTATGAGGTTCTCCAGTTTTATCGAGTCCCAAAAGGAAGCAAACTCATGAGGTTCTATACTTGGAAAGTTAAGTTTCTCTTAAAGTGAGAGGATGGCTATTCTGCCTGGAAATATTTTGAGATGCATAGCTGTGTTGTAATTTCAGCCTACCAGATGTGTGATTTAAAAGAAGTGACTCCCATAGTTCCATTCTTTTGCTTTTCCATAGATTGCGTGATAAGTCATTTTCAATCAATTTGTTCAATAACCAGAAAATGGAAGTGCAGAGGAACAACCTCATAGCAACTTCCATGCTAAAAGATGTGAATGAGGGAAGGAGTCATGAACTTCCTTTTCAAAAAGGAGTCACAGACAAGAGAGTTGGTAGATTAACAAACCTTTCTCTGAAATGTTGATGCATCATTTGCACCTTTGGGAGATTCGCTGCAACCAACCATAGTACATCAGATTCAAAGCATTGAAAATTTCTCTACTGTAGTGTACACATTATTGTAGTGTAATCCCATCTCATTAACAAAGCTTCATCAGAAATAAAAATAGATTGATGGCATGGCGATTTTCATGATAGATTTGTACTTTCTATGCGTCCCCTAGATCTCAATCAATGAACTACACTACTTCATAAAAGAAGACTATAAGAGTGATAATTTCAGAAAGAGCAAGGTTTCTTTATTTAACAAAAAAACACTTATCACATGTAAAATCTCCCCATGGTCACCTCAAGCCAAAAATGGTAAGTGAAGTCCCCAGCTATTAGAGGTCGTCCATATTCAAGAACAGTAGCAGAAAATGCAATTGCTCGCGTGGCAACTAATCTCCTCTATTTTCCCTTGTCCTAGTTCTACTTTTTCAAAACTGTAACATACTTATCCAGTCCCAGATTAACTAGAAAGAAATGAAACTATATATAACTATTATTCCGCCATCCCATTTTACCTGGACACGCAGTTTAAGATGTTAATTTAGTTCATTTTTATAAGTGGTAGTGGATGAATATAGTAAAATAATGCTTGAAAAACTGGGTATTTTGTCGTTGCTGTAATGGTTGAAAACTAGCTCGGAAGAAAAAAGATCATATCAAATCTTAAATGTTAATAGCTAAAAGAATTTAAATTGCTGAAAGTTGTGAAAGTTGTATAAAATAGTAGTATTATGATTGGAATTGGAATGATGGCAAACATTTGAGATTTCCCAAAATAAAAAGAAATGTTTATATTGAGAAGTGAGGAGTAATTAACAAGCTAGTGAATAATTTACCATGGTTTATCATGTATGTGAATTCTCATACAGCACATGTAAGGGGAACAACTGTACAATATATATTTACCAAATGGATCTGCTAGCACAACTGTATGAACTATGAAGGGCAAATTTTCTTTCACCAAAATGAACTTGCATTAATTGGCAGCGGAATGATGAAAAATACACTTTGACTTAACACATAAATGAAAACCATGTGCCATGATTAGGATAAATTGTAACTGAGAATGTGCACCTTTCTCTCCATCTTAGAAGGGCCTCCAGGAGAGGAACAGGTGTGTGGCGTGCAACCATAGCCAATGAATCCAGTACTTGCTCATAGGCTGGATCAGATGGCCGAAGGTACTGTCCATCCTGTACTTCGTCAAGTGAGAAATTTCAGACAAAGTTGAAGAATCCAAGTCAAAAGGAAATTAATCACAAACACCTATCAGGAAAAATTAAAATAATAATTTAAAAAAGAAAATTAAGCAAAAAACAACAACACAACGAAAATATTCCGCTCCACCTCATCTTAAGTAGACTATGATTGTCATTTTCCCTTTGTGGGTTTAGAGGACCAACTTAAGCCAAGGGCGGAGCCAGGGTACCGTAAGTGGGTTCATCGTCAAAAAATAATACTATATATATAAGGTCAAAAATATTTTTTATGTATATATAGTAGATGTTGAATCAACTTAGTCACTTTGTTTATTTTCCTCCATATACTCCCCCTCTAGTAAAAGCATACCATAATTCTCCTTTCCACACTTGAGAGCTAGAGGCAGCATAAAAAGGTATTCCTCAAAACAAATTCTAACGCGCTTGCAGTAATCACTCTCGGGGAAGTTTATCTTTTGTCTAAACCAGCATAGAATGGAAGAATATGACTCCAAAATCCATCTTGAACTTTCTCTTAGTGTTACAGGAACTATACTGCCGACTAATATGACAAGCATTTTGCAAATATCTTTCTTGACAAGAAGTTAAGAATCAAAATCACAGTACATCACAAAAATACAAATAATCCCCAAAATGGTATCAACACATGAAAATAGAGAAAACTTTTGGTTAAAGAGTACCTGAGCTTGAGCGGTTTCAATGCGACGCCTGGCAAGCGGAAGGAACCTCTGAAGCAACGCGTCAACAATCAGCTTAGCTGCACTCCCAGCCTTCATTTCTTTTTACTTCCGTTCTCTCAATCTTACACCACTTTGATGCAACTGCAAACTTCAGATTTCATATCCAGTAGAAAATGTCCACTTTGTACCTGCGCGTGATCCCAATTCAGATTGAAGGACTTCGAAATTTCACTCAACCAACTACCCCTCGATCCCAAGCTTATTTGAGTCAAGTACGTGAATTCGAAATGCAAAGTATAAATTAGGGTTCATCCAGATACTGTTATCATGCTAAATTTAGCCAATTTGTTACAAAGAGAAATAGAGGATGATAAGGACTGACCGAAGAGAGATGGTACCGGAATCCGACTACTTGAAAATTCAGCGGCGAGTGAATAATCCATCTTCATCTTCAAATTTAGTCATTGATATTGTTTTCCAGTTTTTATTTCTGCTGCATCGCCCTTCCTGTCTGATGCTGATTTCTTATTTGGTAGTAAAAAAAAAAAAAACTTGCTCCAATGCGTTTCACTGCCCGTTCATTACTGCAGTTTTTCTTGCTCTGATGGTTGGATTTTAGCTGTAGACCCACCCAGACCAGTGCTCTCTTCGTTGTCGTCAATATCGTCAGACTACTTTTAATATCTTTTCTTTTTAAGTAACAATTTGCTGACTCTTTAATTGTACTTTATTTGAACACTGTTATTAATTTATATTTATTTTTAAAACTAGTAAAGGAAATTCAATATTACGAAATTTATAAAATAATACTTAGGGCCTGTTTGGAAAGATATTCTTGTAATTGGATTTGGTGTAATTGGGTGTAATTACATTGTATGTCATGTTTGGTTGGACAGGTAATTACTTGATCAGCAGGTAATTGGTGTAATTGGCATGAGTAATTACACTTTACAATTCACAGACAAAGACGGTGAATTGCTGATAATTACATTGTGTAATTACCAGTTGATTACTTTTTAATTTCTTTTTCTTTTATTTCTATTTTTTATTTTTTATTTTTTACTTCTATTATTTTAAGTTCTTTTTTTATTATTATTATTCTAAAAAAAAATTAAAAGTTTATTTTTTATTTTTTATTATTATATTTCATTTTCTTCTTGTTCTCAACCTTACTTTACGTGATTCTATGCAATTTTTTCATATTATATATTTCTTTATGCCATGCTTATTTTCTCATTAGTATAATTTTATTAGTATTCTAATTTTTAAATCAAAATATAATTTATTGTTAAGTAATGTTATAGACTTACGTTTTCTTTTTTAAGAAAAAAATCATATTTATGCATGCTATGTTGAAATTTGCTATAAGAGTATCATGTTAATTTTTTTGTTTTGAATTTATAACTTATGTTATATTTTTTGATTCATTTGTTTTAGTAATATTGAATTCACATTGCACGTTATTTTTTAATTAAACTTGATAGATTATCTTTTTGTCAAACATTTAATAATTTATGACATTTTATTTATATATTAATCTTTTTATCAAACATGCATTTTACGATGTTTGTAGAAACTTCATACTTTTAGTTTTTACGGTTAAGTCAATTGAAATATATTAATTTGAAAAAATATAAATCAATTACTTTTTAATAATATAGGTTAAAGAATATATGTTTATTAATTAATATATTTTCAAAAAAGAATATATATCTTAAATATTTAATTTAATGTCATTTATAAAGTTTCTTATTTGTCTAGTATAAATTTTAAATAATTAATTTGTATTTTAAAATTTAATATAATTTTATGATTGCAATTGTGGATCCAAAATAGAACATGTGTAATTACACTGTGGCATCCAAACAGAACATGTGTAATTACACTATGGCAATCAAACAGATCAATGTAATTACTAGGCTGGTAATTACTACCCTAGTAATTACACCAATTCCAATTACCAGGTGACTTTCCAAATAGACCCTTAAAATCTATTTGTCATTAAAATTAAAATACTATATTATCTTACATACAAGATTACATAGTAACGAACATTAATAATTTTATAATTTATCTTTTTGCTTCCAGGAAGTGTTATATTTTTGAGGAATCAAATAAACATCAACTTGAGATATTAAATTTTCTAATAAATAAATAATCGTTGCTGAAGAAATAAATAAATTTTAAAAAGTTGAAAAAAGTAAACAAATATTCTAATTTTAACGTGTAGAAAGTTCAGTCCTGCCTCTTGCTTTACATATATTATTTTAAAATTCATAATTTAAATATGTATCATAAGAAATTATTAAAATGGAAAATTAAAGGAAGAATTGATCGTATTGAACAACAATTCAACTTATTACTTGAAAGAGAAAAATATTACACAAAACTATTTAGTTTGTTTGGTGCTTTTTAAAAATCATCATACCAGAGTAATGAAGTTCAATTTGAAACTGCATTTCTATTTCAATCGTAGTGTTGATAAACACATCTATTACTTCAAAAAAGATATTTACAACTTGCAGTAAACTTGAGAATTTATTCATACTTCATATTGAATATGAGGAATTAATTTATTGTGTAGTTATCTATGTTTTTAGGATTAAAAGAGGCTTCAGTCTAGTCATATTCCCTTATAGGTCATTCGGCACAATATCCTTGAAGCTAGGGGTGGGCGTTCGGTTCTTTGGTTCGGTTTTATCAAACTTCAGTTCGTTTCTTCGATTTTTGGTTTTAGAAAAGTGTGCACCGTATATTAAACCAAACTAATTTGGTTCGGTTCGATTTGATTCGGTATTTTTAAATCGGTTTTTTGGTGTGAATGAAAAATAAAATAAGGATAAAGTATAAGATACTTAGAAATTTAAAACTATGTTAAGGAATGATGCGTATCACCGTGGAACACTTATTGTGCTAACTAAAAGACTATATTTGTCTTTATCAAGAACATTGTACCTCCAACTATTTCTCGAGAAAAATAAGTACGAAGATGGGTTCCTTTACATAATGTACATTGGTAGAAATATGTTTGAGTTTCTCTTGGAAATTAATATTTGCAGTTAACTATTGAATTGTACATTTGTTGTTACATTGATTTGTTTATGAATGATTTAATTGTTAGTTGAATTTTAAATTTTTAGTTAAGAGAATACCCATATATATATATATTAAAAAAAAAAAAACCATTTTAAAAAAACAAAAGTTCGGTTCTTCGGTGCACCGAAGTTTTGAGACCCTTACACGAACACCAAACCGAAGAACCGAACTTCCGAAAAAATAACACCGACACCGAACCGAAAAACCGAATTAGTTCGATTCGGTTCGGTTTTTCGGTATTTATCCCACCCCTACTTGAAGTCATGTCAAAAGTTTATTAATTTTTGTCTTCTTTTACTGGTTCACTTTGCACATCAAAGTACGATAAAGTTTTTAAGGTCTTGATGTCCTTATAATGACATACCAAATTTGAATTTTGTCTTCAAGAGATAGTTATATAGATTTTTAAGGATTTTTTTTACGGTACCTTCAACAATTTCAGTAGAGAAAACTTCCTGAATACTTAATTAACGTGTTTTATTTAATTTGTACTAACAAATACTTATAACAATAACTTTGCAGAAACATAAACAACAAAGTTTAAAGCACGTACTCAAAAACAATAATTAATAACATAAGCATAAATTAATGACTGTAAAAAAATACCAGGATCTGTAACAATAGAATGTAAAACGGATCTATAACCGGCAGTGAAACACATTCAACTGTGAAGGCCACCGTGGTCTTTCACTTGGGCTGGGGTTTGTTGGTTGTAGGACGACGGACCCTCCCACGGCCCGTGGAGGGCTCCGTGGTCTGATGCCTGAGCCTGGGTGGTTCTGCCCTCGCCTCCACGAGCCTTCTCACGGCTCGTGTGGTGGTCCATGGCCCGTGAAGGGCTCCGTGGTCCACCATTGCTGGGTGGGTGTGAACCATGGGTGGGTGTGAAAGGTTGTGACATTTCCGAAGGGTTGCAACTTTTTCAAATAGTTGGTACCTTTTTTATAAGGCACAATAAACATTTGTTCACACTACCCTTTATTGTCTATAAATAGAGAGATTTCTTTTCATTTTAAAACAACGAAAATTCTCAACTTCTTCTTCTTCTTCTGCACAATTAAATATTCGTGTACTTTGCTCCTGTTGATTGGTTCATTGACACCATTGCTTATGTTACAGATCCTTATATGTATTTTTACAGTCATTAATTTATGCTTATGTTATTAAGGATAAATGATAAGATGTTATAATTTTCATTTTCCTTTACATTAATAATGTTCGTTACTACGTAATCTTGTATGAAAGATAATATAGTGTTTTAGTTTTAACGATGAATAAGTTTTAACTTTTAAGTATTACTTGATAAATTCTATGATATTAAATTCTAATTTTACTAGTTAATTTAATAAAATAAACCCTTCTGAAGGGAGTGCCACGTAAAAATGGGTATAAATCCGTTTTGGATGCTTTAGACCCGAATCCGGAGGGCTTCAAGATTTGGGTCCAATTTCTCCACCTCCTTCTTTCTTGCTGTTTCCTCCCATCTTCGATTTTCCTCCACCTTCCTCCTTGCCACTCAGTTCACTCCCCCGTCTTAGAATGACGACTGACATGAACCCGCCGCCGCCCCGGAACCCTAAAACCGGGGTTGCGACCCAGGAACCTCATCCTTCAAACTCAGACGAAGTTACGACCTCAAACTCTACTCGGACTTCAATGAAACCCCCACCTCCAAAATTTCTAAGCAAGTCGGACTCGGATACATCGAAACAATTCGATCAAGAGAAGTCCCAATCACAACCGGTTATTTCTCAAAGCGGTGCAGAACCTACTAAAAGTGCCAATGCTCAAGAAGATTCCAGCTTGAGCTTAATGAAACCCCCACCTCCAAAATTTCTAAGCAAGGCGGACTCAGATTCATCGACACTCGATCAAGAGAAGTCCCAATTAAAACCGGTTATTTCTAAAACCGGTGCTGAACCTGATGAAAGTGTCAATTCTCAAGACGACTCCAGCTCGAGCTCCGTGTCCCAAAGTAAAGACACCAATGAAGACAAGAAGCAAGAACAACGATCGGCTGCTTCGGTTCCGTACACGATTCCAACATGGAGTGGGCGTCCGTGTCATCAGTTTTATCTTGAAGTGCTTAAAGATGGATCCATCACTGATAAATTTGATGTGTATGTGTCTGCAAACTTCAATGCAATTGATGTTTAGTTCCTCATAAGCTTATTCTTCAGTTGTGCTGGCTTTTAAGTACCACTTTTGGTACACAATCAAATGAATTGATAAGGCAGAAATTTTATTGTGTCCTCCAGTTAGAAGTTCTAGGAATATTTTGACTAAAACAAAATAACTACTGTCCTTGATTATCACATTAATTTTTTTTTTTTGAGTAGTATTTATATTTTTGGTGCAATTGCCTAGTGTTTAGTTTATTGGTTTGAAATTGTCTAGCAATTTATTGATTTGAAATTGTCTATCATATTGCTAGAAGCTACGTGTAAGGGTTACTGAGGTTTCTTATCAAGTGCTATCTTATTTTGTAGTTACCTACAAATGAACTTGTACAAGTTTAATTTTTCTAGTTATCACATTCTGTACGGGTTTCTGTATCTCTCTTACTGTTCATGCCTCTCATATGGGGAGGACGGCCCATTTGCATTGTCTCTGAGACTCTGCAAGGCTTCATTTTTTGTATCAGTTGCTGGGATTTTACTTTATTTAATGGAATCTTATCACCTTTTACTGTTATCCAGGCACAAGAAGGGGGCGTACATGTTTGGGCGTGTTGATCTTTGTGATTTTGTCCTTGAACACCCGACCATCTCTCGCTTTCATGCTGGTAATGCTTCTTTACTTCTACAAGTGGTATATATGGGACTAACTTTGCTCTACCAGCCTTTTATTTCCTTATATCGTTGTGGTGTTGTGCTATATGGATATTCTTGGTGTAATTAACACAATTCATATGCAAGTATTTGTTCAGTTTTTTAAAAAAGATTTTTGATTGGCATTGATTATGTAACCACCATCTCTTTGCAGTTTTGCAGTTCAAGGGAAACGGCAATGCTTATGTTTATGACCTTGGTAGTACACACGGGACATTTGTTAATAAAAAAGAGGTACTTTAACGTATCATTTTATACCTATCCGTTACTCCAGTTAACTCAGAATATATAACAGATGAGGAGGTTCAAATAATCAATTGCATGCCTTCAGCTTATGCATCATGCCTTTTTATACTTGTCTGCTCTATCCTCTGCCCATAATTGATAGCTACTCCATTATTTTTCTTTTCGCACTTGCATGTTACTGTCAAGATTATTATTATGGTGTGATTTCATTTTTCAAATCAGTAAAGAACATATATACTAATGGCTTGCCCATTTGCAAACTATTAGGTGAAGAAGAGAGTTTTTGTGGATCTCCATGTTGGTGATGTCCTTCGATTTGGACAGTAAGTTATTAACTCCAGCTTTGACTCTCTGGAAAAGAAAAATGGCACTCTATGTTGTTATGTTATCTATCTGATAGGATTGTAGTAAAAATCATGTATAATTGAGATTCTAGGATATACTACATTCATAATTGATGGTTGCCTCATTCTGATATTATGATCTCGTAGTTCCACTGTGAGCTCTTTCATTTTATCTTTTTTTTTAAATATAAAATTTCATCATTCAGAATGAGAAGGCAAGTTAGATGAGAAGATTTTAAGAATTAAGACCAACAAAGTAATAATACGATGAATGTTGGGCCTTTAGGATGCAACATTTTCAGAAGAAGTGTGTCCTAGAAGTACAAAGGAATGATCATGCTCGGAAGGAATAAACAAGTTTTCTTACTAGTGGTGTTATAATGTTTTGGCATTTTTCTAATGTTCTTCACTTTCTACAGATCATCACGATTATACATATTAGAAGGACCAACTGACCTGATGCCACCGGTATGACAGTTGTGCTATTGCAATTCCAAAAATACTAATTACTTTTGTAATGACAATTGGAATGATATTAACTCCTATTTATTCATTATCTATGTCACACTAGATGTTCTATGGGTACAAGCTATTTAATGCCCTTGATCGGATAATTGTTCTTATTTAAAAGTTAAAAAGACAGAGTTCCTTTTATTTCCTTAGAACATTTTATACAGTTATTCTTGCTTGTCTTGCCAATGCAATATAGCATTTTTCTTTAAATCCCTTTTGGAACTGATTACCAGAACAGATGACACGCATTCAACAAATTGAAGGGCAAAATTTTACCAAACAGAACACTTTTATTAGAGTTAACTAGTTTCAAATGCATTACTTTGTTTTTATGTTGTAGGAAGCTGACCTGAAGAGGGTAAGACAAGGGAAGATCCGGGAAGAGATGCATGACATGGAAGCATCACTTCTCCGTGCAAAACTGGAAGCATCTCGTGCAGATGGGATCTCATGGGGAATGCGTGATGATGCTATTGAGGAAAACGAGGTCAGTTTTTGTGTCTTATTTTCCTTTAGGGTATTTGGTGAATGTAACATTTCTTTTTGGATAACAATTATTAGAGTTACTCTAGGATATGTTCACCTACACATACCAACTAATTTCTCACTGGTAAGGTTTTTAGTGTTAATTTTCTCTGTTTTTTCCGAATGTTCCCTCTCTGTAGGCTGTTAGACAACTTAGATCTCTGCAGACGTGCAGGGCCCAATTCCCAACCCACCGTTATTTTTTCTTGAAAGAAATTGTTTATGTATTTAAAATATTCAGCAACACCTTTGACAATGTAGTGGACTCCATAATAAGTGATACTGTCCAGGGAATTAAAGAGTCACGGGTTGTGCAAGTAACTGTCTGCTTTGGTTGCTTTCACCTGCTATAGACGATTTAAACTTTTTATCGGAGCATTGATCCCTTGCACACTGCAGTCATTCTTTCCTGCTATTATTCATTCAATATTTTAAATTCTTGTAGCATGTGATGAAATCCTGATAGAGTGCTATCCGAATTGATTTTGATGCTAGGATGAAGTTGACGAAATAACTTGGCAAACTTACAAGGGACAACTTACAGAGAAGCAGGAAAAAACACGTGAAAAAGTTGTGAAAAGACTTGAAAAGGTAGCTGTTTACTTAATTTCTCTATGTTACTGTTAACCCGAAGGATCTCTTGAGGAAAGGTACCCCTTTGCAAATGTATGCGTTTCTTATTGTACCCCTTTTGATTTTAGATTGCTCATATGAAAAAAGAGATAGATGCTATTCGGGCCAAGGATATTTCTCAAGGTGGATTGACACAGGGACAGCAAACTCAAATTGCGCGTAATGAACAGAGGATGTCACAGGTTAATAGCTCCTTCAGCGTTTTCTCTTTGTTTCCTTAATACTCAAAGAAGATATTCTTTTGTTCTATTTGGTGTTGAATATCACATGTTCATTTAACTCCTTTCTTATAAGGTCTAATAATACTCCAGTACACAGAATGTTTTAGCAATTTCTTAGGGTAGCCTGGCCACTTCCTTTAATTTATGTGCTGAAAATTTATCAGATAGTGGAAGAGCTTGAAAACTTGGAAGAGACTTTAAATGAGAGTATACGGGAAAGTCTTGGTGCACGCACTGGAAGGACATCCAATGGAAAGAAAAAGGAGCCTGAAGAAGAAGAGTTTTCAAGGTTAGTAAGTAATTTGCAGATCTTCAATTATTTCAACAAACTTCATTGTTTGGTTGATGCTTTATGCAATACATAATTCTTGAAATGATCTTAGGAAAGGTTAGATTGGCGTTTGGCCATGAAATTTGTGAGTATTTGAAAAAAGTTGTGTTGGCCATGAGTACAAATTGAAGTTGTTTTTGAATTTTTGTGAGTAAGTTAAGAGTGGAAGTAGTTTTTTGGTGTTTTTTCACATTCCTGAAAACACAATTTTTTGGCCAAACGCACACTTGGGATTGTCGTGATTTTGATTTAGTGAGTGGAGCTAGCCCATTGACAACATGTGGTTAGTACATAACTTGTAGATCTTCAATAATTTCAACAAATTTCATTGTGTGGTAGATGCTTTACGCCGTATGTGTTGCTTGAAATGATCTAAATAAGGTTGGCAGTAGTATTATACTTGGGATTGTCATTAGTGAGTTGAGCTAGCGCATTGACAAGGTGAACTTGAATTTCTTACCGCACAGTGAGGAGGATGAATTCTATGATCGCACACAGAAGCCTTCAAAGAACAAAGCTGGCGAAAATCAATCAATTGAGACAGCTGATTCTCTTCTTGATAAGAAGGATGCCATTGTCAGGGAAATGGAAGACAAGAGAAAATTATTTCTTGATGAAAAGGATGGTACTGGTCAGGAAAGTGCAGTTGAAGCTGGAGATGAACTAGATGCTTACATGTCTGGGCTTTCATCTCAGCTAGGTGCGTGATTATTTTAGCAAATAAACTCCAAAATTGTCTTGAATGTTAATGTCTTATCTCGTTGGAGGTAACATTTGGGTTTCTTTTTATGATATTATATATTTGAGATTTCGGTTAAATCTGACAAAGCTTGTGGAATATCTTGTGGCATCTTATCATGCGCTGGTCTCTCACTTTGTCTCTTCTGTTCATAATGGGAGCATACCTAATGATTGGTACTATTATATTATTAAGTTTTTTATTTTTTTGAGCATACATACAAATAAGGCTGTCAGTTTATAAGTATGATTGTGCATTTATCTAAGAGAAATGCATTGGGTAGTTTTGTTCAGTTAACAACATGCATATCTGCTGAACGGTGTAGCTGAATCCTTCCACACCAGTAACACTTACATATTTATGTGTATGAGCATTCAATTAAGCAAGGGATCATTTCTGACGGTGGAAGAATGGGTATCCCATGAATTATATTCAAACTCCTTTGTTGAGATAGATTTTTGACAGAATTTAGCATGTGCATCTTGTTGAGGCTTTTACTTTTTTGTTCTGATGCCAGCTCTGGAAAAGGAGGAAAAGCTTCACAAGGAACTCTCTACTCTCCAAACGGAGTTGGACAGGGTACTTTACTTGCTTAAGATTGCTGATCCCACTGGTGAGGCTGCTAAAAAGAGGGAGCTGAAAGTACAAGAACCAAAGACCAATATGACCAAAACTGTTGCAACTGCTGCCCATCAGCAGTCTCCACCCGAGCAGAACAAAAAAGATAGAGCAGAACCTAAGGTCTTAATGGAGAAACAGGATACTATTGATGTGAACTCTTCATCCAGTCAAGAAACAAAGAAGGAGATTGTGGCTGATGCAGCTGGTGGTAAAAATGTTGTGTACATTGCTAGTAAGCCCCAATGGCTTGGTGCTGTAGATGAAAAGAAAAAACAAGAGAAAGTTATTGAACGACAGACAGAACTTCAAGAAAATGATCAATTTGTCGACTACAAGGACAGGAATAAAGTTTTGGTAAAACCAGATGCTACACAGTTGACTGCCGACTCTGGAATTGAAAGTGCAGCTCCTGGACTAATAATAAGGAAGCGCAAGCAAGTTGATAAGTCTGATGTTACTGAACTCAAAGATTCTCAAGAATCCTCTGGAGCTGATATACAAGCAGAAGATGCGGTAGCTCTGCTGTTGAAACATTCTCAAAGATACCATAGTACTGATGATGAAGTGGAATCCAGCGGACGCGATGTATCACATGAAAGTCAAACCAGGAAGGAAAAGAAAAAAAAGCAGAAGAAGGTTCTTGGTCCAGACAGACCATCATTTCTGAAGAGTGAGAAGGACTACGATTCTTGGGTTCCTCCTGAAGGTATGCCACTTATTTGGTTCATGCCTAGCTTAGTTGCTTACTAATGGATGTTCAAGTTTTTTGACAATTTTGCTCGTCTTTGTGAAACTTTTACCAGGGCAATCAGGTGACGGACGCACCTCACTGAATGATCGTCTTGGTTATTGAATGGTTGAGATTTTGATTGTTTGACACATAACTATGGGATGGGTTAGCTCGACTTACAGCCTCCGGATGGATCATGTAACTAAATAGCATTTACAGCTTGGTTTGAGATCTCATCTTGCAAAAATCCTTGACAGGGATGTCTGAGGGAGAACAGCAGATGGGTCCACATCTGTGATGTTTTATGCTTGGCTGAAACACCAATTTTGACATTGTAGGCGGCATAATTCCATGAAAGATTTGTTGTTTGAAGAGAAGAAAAGAAGTAGAAAACGGGAAGGTACAAGAGCTGGATTATGATCCCCTTCTCCCACGCTTGCTCGTGTACCTTCTGTTGAGTAACAAGAACCTGACACCTTCCTGATTTGAATTGTATATAGAGATTGACCTGGAAAGGATAGAGATAATGAGAAGATGTGCTTGTAATGCAATGCTTTGTGCCAGCTCCAAAAAGCTCATAAGTGATTTTGTGTAGCATGATACAAGTCGATTTTATTTTTGTATAACCCGTGTTCGGCAACCGATTAATCAAGATTTTCAATGCACAAGGCCCAATAGAAGGGAAACAACTACCGTTTCTCTATTCTCAATATTTGAATCCAAAAACATCTGATAAAGAGTGAGAGGTTGTTTTCTTCTGAAGGCATGGAATTTTACATTTGAAAGCCATTACCTCAAAGCTGACACCTTTGGGAGAAAATAATTCTGCAGAATTTTATCATTCACCCTGACTGCCGCAAATACAACCCCGAATCATAGTTGTGTTCAGTGCAACATCGGGAACAACATAATTCTCTAATGATTTTTCAAACACTTCACAAGTGCCTGTGCTTCATCAATCATATTTAGTTTACAAAATACTGCAATACACTCCTCTCACTCACTTCATCTGACAGTCACAAAGCATCATTAGCCTTGCCACACAGCCCATCAATAAAAATGTTGTGCATCACATCATTATACACAGCAAAAGTTAACAGAATCGCATTTTTTTCTAACCATAATAGGTCGGATCAAATTGTAGGTAACAAAATCATGATCTTTACCAAAAGCCTCAACTTCTGCCTTAATTACCTTCCAATAACCCCAAATCAAAGCTGAAAAAGCGTAATAGAACAGTCCAGTATAAATCGAATCCACCATCTTTTACAAGCAAAATCAGCTGCAAAATCGCTTTCGTTTTAAAGCCCAGATGAAAAATCGAAAACTCAGTTCATGATTTTTCCGTTGAGCTTCTAGAATAGAAAACATTTTGTCAAGTGCTTCGTCGGGTACAACCATTTTCCCGATAGAAAGAGAATGATTTGGATGAAACTGAACGACACATTTGAGAATGTAGGAGTTTCAAATCTGAACAGAGAGAATTAATCTACTCAGAGTGATGTACTTTAATCGAAGATTTCGGGAGGGTGGCCGGTGCGGTGGTATTCAGGTGGCCGGCGGCGGTTATTAAGATACTCAAGAGTCGAAAAATCAGTTTGTTGCTGTAAAAACTACTAAACTAGTCTTGAGAGAGAGAGATTGCTTTAGTATAAAAAACCATTCAAACGCCAAATTGACCTTGAATTAGATGAGTTGAACATGCTATAATTCTTATGGTACACCAATAAATATCACTTAAGATATAATCATAATCATAATATAAAATAAGTAACATAAAAAAGCTGCATAATTATAACCATGCTATAGTACTTGTAGCTAGCCCAATCTTCTTCTATATAATCGGGGCCTAATATTACTAGCTAATACACCACTTGAGACAAGTGTTGATTAATTAATACTACTAGATTTGACAGAAGTAGGGTGTCTGCAGTCACATAATACAGTATAGATGATCATGGGCACTTTGGGCCACCTCTCTTGGTCTTCCAGTTATTGTAGCAAGGGCAACTTTGCTTATTGCCATAGGTACCAGCAGGAACACACAGACACTTTGCACAGCATTTCTGGCAGAAAAACATACACGGCTTCTTATACGATGTCTTTGAACACCGATACGTGCATTTTGGTTGACAATCTGTAAAATAACAGAACACACTTGATCAGGACGGAGCTACCTTTATCAAGGGGATTGAAAAATTGTACGGTAATCTCAGCATTACTAATATACCATATTCAACATTATTCATATGATGAAGTTAAACTTATAATTAGTAAGTGAGCATATGTCATTTTGAAGTGAGTGTTATATACCTTGAGGATGGAGACTTCCCTGACTAACACCATACTGCAAATACCACATTTAAAATATAGTTTAGCCATGGAAATTAAATTAATTAGCTAAGAAAGTACATAAATAACAATGTAGTAATTAAAACAAGTTGATCTTACCAGTTGGTTATTTCTCTGTTGTTGCTGCTGCTCATCACGCATAATGTTGGCCCTTGAAACCTGACACACAACCACACACATCATTTAATACATTTTCAACAATACGTATATATATAATTTGAGTCGAAAACAATAGAGATGCACAAAACATTTGGGCTCACCTGATTTTGAGTCAGGAAAACCACCAAAAGAACAAACAAGACAATGCTCATTTTCCCAGCCATTGCAGTAATATAATTTTGTTTGAAGCTAAGAGAGGAAGTGAAGTGTGTAGAGCTTTGAGAGAATCGACTTCTATTTATAGTGAGGGATCTTCTCAAGTGGTTAAGCTCTTTAGCCTAGCACTTGCTGTTGTCACACTCCAACAGTATCCCCTATGCGAAATTGAACAAAATATATCCGCAGTTAATAGTTTGGTCTAAAAATGTCTCTGCCATCAATAGTTTGGTCCAAAAACTATTAACTGCATGAACATTTTTGGGCCAAACTATTAACCGGGAGCATTTTATTTCAATTTCTCATAGTTCAAGAACTTTTTTACCCTTTTCATTCGTTTTAAGTCAATTTTTTTCTCATAGTCCAGTTCAAAAAGATAATGTTTTCTCTTTATTTTACGTTACGGTATTTGATAGAATTTTAAGAACAAAAGAAATACTTATAAACATGTTTGGAAAATGTTACTCGGTTGGAGTCATCCATACATCCGTATCTAAACTAGCGTTAACGGCTAAATATCTTCCGTTTCAATTTATGTGTCATCTTTGACTTACATAAAATTTGATATTTATAGTTTAAAGTGTGAATATAAATCATTTCATTATAGAGTAAATTTTAAAGTTTTTTTTTTGGGATGAACTAAAAAAGAAAGTGTGAGAGGAGAAGCAGTACATAACATAATCTAAAAAGTATACATTAGGTACCAAAATAGTCTTCATTATCAACAATTTAAAGAAGATGTAAGAGCTCACATGTCTTTTTTATATTTTTCTCTGCTCTTAAAAACGTTACACTTTTGCATGAAGTGGCCCCAATAGGTCATGTCATTAATGGTAATTGTTTAATCAATTACCAATTATAGAAAAATGACAAACAAATTAAGATGAAATAAGCAAATATATAAATTGAGAAAAGTGTCTATAATAGTATGTGAAAGATATTTCTCAACTTGATCATTCAATTCTTAGTCTCAAGCAGTAAGAAGCTGTGGGAGGGTCATTAATTCATAATTGTCTTTTTCAACCTTACAAGGCACATGGCTCTGTTCTTCATTTATTTGGGATAAATAGGAAAATAAAAAGTTGAATGCTAAAAAGTTTCTCCAAGTAGTGATGCAAAATGAAAAGGAGAATAACAAAAAGGATGGAAAACACAAAACTGCTACATTTTGGGTTTAATTGGTGGAAAAACACTTCTTTAGGGTGTGTTAAAGAAAATGCTTTTCTGAAAAATAAGTTTTTTCGATGTCGAGTAAATAAGTAAAAAAATATATCTCAAAAATATTTATATGTAATCTAACAAAATACTATAAGGATGGCGAGTGTGAGATGGTCAAGGGGTGGGGATTGGACGGGGTGGGGAGTGAGGGTTCAAGAGCGCGATGGTCAAGGGGTAGGGTTGGATAGATGGAGAGGAGAGAATAAACTTGGAATGTCTCTTGAGAAACTTATTTTCTCTACTTCATTTTCCTTATTTTAAAGAATACATTTATCTAAAAAAATGTTTTCCAAAACTCGTTAATTCATTAATTGGAATGAGCTGGTACTTTAATTCATGAAGGAAGATTGGCTAAATTCATAAAATTGAGGAGTCTAACTTTTCCTCATCCCACTAATGTGGGACTTAACAATGAAAACCAAATATTTTTTGGACTTCATTTTTTGAATTTTTTTAATATATCGAAACGGGTCTGTTTAAATACCATCCGGTGAATTCATTATCAACACCGCCTCAATTTCGATATTCTCCCCTCAAAATATGGTAATTTTTTTGAAAGTTGTTTTTTTTTTTTTTTTTTTTTTTTTTTTTTTTTTTTTTTTTTTTTTTTTTTTTTTTTTTTTTTTTTTTGGCTACCGAGAAATTCGCAATTGCTATCTTTTAGGTGCGCATTAGGTAAATTTGTTCTTCTGCAATAGCTTGCAATCCACACCAGAGATGTAATTTGCGCCCGATCCAATAAGCTCGACAATTGATGGGGAATCTGTTGGGATATATACTATTAACCATACGTTATGAAATAATATTTATTATAGAATAAATATTTGCTCAATTTTAATAGATCATATATTCATTTATGGTGTCTGTTTACTTATATAGTAGATGATTTAGTGTGTAGAGTTTTAGCTTATACATAGATGATTAAATCATCAGTTCTTATAAGTATAAAGTTTTTTGTTCACAATCTAGGATGGAAATTGGACATGCCATCGGTACGATTGTAGCCATAAGATTATATGTAATTTATCTTGATTATGGGAACAATATAGTTTCAACTTCTTGTGCTAGTGCATTTTGTATGTATTAAACGGGGGCGAGTAGAGATAGTTGTTTTAGACTGACTGACAAAACATATTCTCTAAACTATTAAATGTACTTAAATTCTTAGTCCTGATATAACTATTATGATCTGTATATATTAATTATCGTTTTGATTTATTAAAAGGTGAGATTCTGAGATGGGTCAATATGCTTGGTAGATTGGATGATAATAATATATATTGGTGAAATAATAAGTTAGTTGATGGAAT
>NW_006238930.1:1099762-1125098 GCF_000226075.1 Solanum tuberosum
TCTTAACATGGGGAATTACATAAGTGTTTAATGGGGAATTACGAAATATAAATAGAGGAGTGCAATTACGAATTTCTAGTGGAATGATTTTGTAATTTATTATGGTAAGAATAATTTAAATTAATTATTTGGAATTATTTCCATAATAGGAAGCCTCAGTAATTAATTCGGTGGTCCCTACAGTGCCCATATTAAAAAAAAGAAAAAGGAGTTAGGCGTGTGTTTCTTGTTTTTTCAAGAAAACTGGGTTTTCTTCTCCTTTTTGGATTGAGAAGAAATCTCTATAAATAGAAATTCTCCTAACCTAGAAAAAAATTGAAGGTTCTATTCAATATTTGCCCACCCAAGTATCGAGAGAGTTCGGATGTGAACTTGGGATCACTGTAGAAGATCATAGTTGCTGTCTATCTTGGGAATTCACTTGAAGGTATCTGCTCACGCTTCAAGAGGTATTTATCGAATTAAATTTTAGCAAGTTTATGTGTTCTAGCATAAACGGTATTGGTTATCTATTAATCATGTAAGTAGTATGATATGGTATGCTTCCGCTGTGCATATATATTTTCCAATAGAATCGATCCCTAACATTCCTTATGGGATACCACCCGACACCTATTGCACCAATTAAATCACCCCGTGTGAGGTATCCTATTTCAACATTTTCATATATCTATTCAGTTTTTTAAAAAATAATTCACATGTACTCGCTTTAGATATGCGATATCGGTTAGACTTGATAAAACTAAACTTTAGACTTGATAAAAATGACTGAACTTCAGTAATATATAACCGAAGTTTAGGCAAAATATGTAGCAGCGATTGTGATAAACAGAGTGGTGACAAGTACTAAATAATTTAAGAGGAAACAAGTTGGAGTGAGGAAGTTATCTCAATTATCTCACATCAGCATGTGCAAATGAAAACAATGAAAGTGATAGCATACCCTTCACCATGTGCTTTCACATGCCCTTTTTAGAGGTACACAATTTCCAGCTTTCAATTTGCTTTAATTTGCCCACCACCAACAATATATGTACATCAACTTCCAAAATATAAATGGACTTCAACAATATATCTTCACCATCCAACTAACTAATAAAGTGCCTCACTCAGTACAAAAGTCATGTTTGGTCATAGATTTTGAAGTTAAAATTTAAAAAATTTGAGTTTTTAAAGTTGTAATTTTTGAAACATGAAATTGCGTCTGGACATGCATTTTACTTGAGAAAATTTTAAGTTTCGTGGGTGAAAGTGAAATTTCTCTAAAAAACTATTTGAAATTCAAATTTTGAAAATCTGATCAAATTTCATCGCCAAACACTAGCTATATCCTGTGATTGTTTTGAGTTGCCACTAGTCTTCCCACTTTATGTTACTTTTCTTCTCTTTTGTCTTTATACTTGGAGTTTCATACTAGAGAAGCCGATTCAAGAATTGAATTTAATAGATTCCATCTTAAAAGTTCTTTTAACACTGAATTCATAATATATCACTAGCTCAGTCCGTGATACATTTTTTAATTAATTCCTAGTTTCAATAATGCACTTGAAGTTTTGCAATTTTCTCTTTTGATTGGGGCTGAGGGTGGGTCAGGGATGGGATTAATTGGTTGTATTCATTGAACAATAGAGAGAGTTCCAGCTTTATAAGTTTGTGCAAGTACAATGCTTGCAGGATATTAAAAAGTAAGCATTTGTGGATTACACCATCGAGAATGTGGTGAAATGATTGAAATTTCTCCAATTTTTAATCAAACGTTATCAGATTCAAGTCTTGAAAATATGAAAGAAAAAAAAAATACATGCACCAATGTAGCCTGAATATCTCTAACCATGGTTAAGTAGTTTTTTTGAATTAACAGACCAGAAAAAGCATAGCCATAAATCACCATTTGCTTGCAATTATATGCAAAGTCTCTTCATGACTCACCTTTAGATAAAAAAAAATTATTGCCTAAATTAAGCCATAGTTTGGCCATAAAGGAAAGTACAAGGGTGACTAATAACATTACATTAAAAAAATGTTAAAAAGAACGACCATGGAGACTTGGGGATCTAGAGCATTTGATCGTTATCTAAAAAAAAAAAATTCAAGTTTCAAAAAACTGTCTGACCAATTTTTTTCAGGGAACTTCAAAAAAAATTCAAGTAAAATACATGTCCAAGCACAACTTCAAAAACTCAAGGTTTCAAACTTCAAAATCTATGAGCAAACAAGAGCAAAGTCAAACTGAAAAGTCTGTAAGGAAATGATGATACTTTCTAAGGCAAAGGCTTACTCTTCTGTCAGAGTTTTACTGCTTTGAAGTTTGAAGCACCTCAACATAAATTTTCTGAAGACTACTGTAAGGAAAGGGGTTGTTCTTGATTGTTATGAACTCTCACTGGCACTGAATGACATCGCAAGATTGATCAAGACAACTCTTAGATAAAAGAGACATTGTCAGCATATATACAGAAGATATAAACAGATTTTGTTAATACAGAAGATTCACCACCAGAAGATCTTGTGACAATACTGTTGTCTCAACTACTATACACGCATGCCTCAAAGCTTGCAAATGTCACTCTATCATATCCATGTTCTCTCATAATGGTGGTTATAGCACAAACCGATACTATTTACAATTTGAAAATACAAAGAATTGTATCCTTTGCATAAAGGAAAACAGCCTGGAAATCATTTGTATCCTTGCACCTCAATGCTTCTGCAGTAGAAATTAGACCCCAGAATGATCGTCTATATTTATTCACAAGCTTTCTTCGACCATGACTAAATTACGAGGCACCATCACATATCCTCCATAATCTGTTAGAAACAGGTTGGTGAATCTGAATTCTCATCGCATACAGGCTTCAGCTGGAAATTTCTATCCCAGCTGCACTAGAGAGTGCAGGCTAAACGATCGAGAAAAGAACCAGAGAATCCAGGATGCAAGACGCTAATCATGTTTTTATACATCATACAGCAGAATCTGCATCTCACTGGATCCTATGTAGTAAGAACAAACTTTTCATCGTCTTACCATTATGGCATTTGAAACCCAAGAAGGCACTGCCCAGCTTAGTACTTAAAGGGGTGTGAGGCTACACGTGAACCTAATCAATTGAAGAAATAGGGAGATTCTATGACATCTCTCAAATCAAAGTCCCCACGTTCAGGCAAAGGGGGGAATGACAGTGTAGGATAGGAAACTTGGAAGCTCTCCAACAACTGCGAAAAGATGGAAAGAAACAAATATGAGTGGACAATCAAGTAACATTTTCAGATTTTGACACATCAAACGCGTTAAACTAATTTTAGTGAATGGCTTCAGTCCTTTGATCAACGGGACAGGTTTCATTCTTGTAACTACTTCAGAAGGAAAAAGAAAGAAGCCAAGAAATATTTGGATTATTTTTGAATGAATAAATTAGTCATTCTCGTTCAACTTCATCAGCTCTGTTTGATAACAAGGAAGAGCGGCAATCATTTTCCAAACAGATTATTTCTTCCAATGGTCAAAGGAAGCCGGGCAATATTATTTTTTTTAAAACGTTTTAATGCTTCCTGACATTCTTGTTTGAAAGGCGGAGTGTAGATTCTTAAGTATAAGAAACACTGAAATTGATAATATGATATATTCTACTTCTCCGATAATGAGGATACTTACTTTCTCTAGAATTGGCGTTTCATAAAGCTCTACAAACTTTTCTCTCAATATCCTGTTCAACTTATCAACATCGCACGCATGCGTCCAATACGAGTCATGAACACCTGTAGCAGAAAATGTTCAATTGTTTTCTTTCCACAGAACCCGCGCAAAGTGGGGGCAAAAAAAGAGAACTAAGGAACCTGCAAAATTTAAGCCTGCCCTTCTGCATGCAACTGCAGTCATCATCATATGTGAACCATCAAGGGAGTGAATGAAATTTGGCGGAAAAGCTGTCCTTTGCCTCTTGACCATTACCTGCAAAGGACATAGAAATATAAGCAATTTTCTTCTGGAGGTTTGCCAAGTTGAGTCTCAAAGAGGAAACATTTGAAGAAGAATATGTAAATGAAAGTGAAAAATGAGCATTCATTTGTATCCCCGTTAGTTCCCACCTCGTTGATATAGAAGAACAGAGTATTAGATAACATAAAGCATGAGGGCAAAAACAAGAAAAATACCTTTTCTGTTTCCCGTTGCAAAGTCAAAATTTGGAGAGAAGTCTTAATCTGCAACAAGATTTGCCAAATAGAGATGTAATGACTCTTGAGTAGTTTATAATAGCATGGGGACCAAAAATGGACAAATAGTAACACTCACAAAATGTCTTCCAATTTTGCGGTAAGGCTGAACAACTGGAAGCCCAAGAGGAGTTGTCCATCTGACTGGTTCATTTTCAGAAGCAATTATCTGTTGAAATTTAGAGGTCAATGAAGATAAACTTCAGCAGAACAAATTCTAATGCACTTTTATCACCTGATCAAATATTTCTGCAAAATATCAATCTCAATTTTTTTTTAATCATTGAATAAACATAGTTCTTGTATAATTTGATAAGCCTGCTTCAGATGGAAAATCTTTTTTTTTTCAACTGTCATCAGATGGAAAATCTATGACCGATCTTAAAATGACTCATGGCAGAATCAGAGAAAACTCAGAACAAAGAATCAACCATGACTGACCTGGCGCGCCTCCCCTCCCCTCCCACCACCACTTACAAAAACAAAAAGTAGGGAACACAAGAAACAACAGATAAGAAAGAATTTCTTGTACGCTCAAGTTGAACAAAATTATACAGACATCCCTTCTAGTGTAATAGCTGGTGCATTATGGCAAAGATTAGGTGTGCTCAGCTTCTGAAGGCTCAAAGTAATTAATCAAAATACATATATGCTTATGAAGGGCCATACTACCAAAAATAGCTGATAGGACTAGTCTCATCTACAAAATTCAAGTTTGTTTTTTTTTGTTTTTTTTTTGATGAAGAGCGGATTCAAATAAGCTATCACACTCTAATTAATATCCATCCCCAAAGAATCATGTGCGATTTGAGTGTCAAGAAGAACGAATTTGCAAAACTGGGAGATGCAAGAGTTCCAGAGAATGCTGGAGCTGCTGTACTAACATATTATTACACCGACAGCAAAAGAATGCAGGGGAGTGGAGCTTTCTCAGTGAGATCTTTTTACTACGGGCTTCTCGCAAAGAGAAGAAGCAACATTTCCGCGCCTCACTATTTGGATCCCCATAGCTCCGAGCAAGGTATGCTTCTTCACGTGCCTGGAAACTAAGGGTTCATTTACAACAACAACATACCCAGTGAAATCCCACAAATGAGGTCTGGGGAGGGTAGAATATACGCAGAGCTTACCACTACCTCGTGGAGGTAGAGATAATTGGTGCATTTACACGGTGAAAAATGGAAGTGGATAATTGGTGCTATACCACTACCTCATGGAGGTAGAGATAATTGGACTTTGGAGTACCCACAAGGTCCCACTTGTGGAAAACGTAGGTTCTACCACTTTTGTGTACCACTTGTATACCAAACTTTTCCTCAACTATCTCAACGGTCCAATCAACCAGGGAAAAAACCCTTCAGCCAATTAAAATCTTTACCATCATGTGTCAATAACAACAGGAACATATAATCACAGACATACATGTCCATATTGATAGCTTTAACATCATTAGAAACAGAAGTAGAAAAACAGGGTTGAGCGAATTTACAAAGCAATTTTGACTAAGATCAACTAAAAGATGACCACTGAAGAGTTATTACACACTTAAGAGCTTGTATAAGAGTAGAACAGTCCGGTAGTTGACACCATAGTGTAGCAACATTAAACTGCTCTTTGACCTAAACAGAGAGGGATTGAACTTGCAACACATTTCAATGGTGACAAAGTAAGCAATTAGGCATACCTTAGCACATTCGGCAAGCCAAGTCATGATGCTGCGTGCAGCTTCAAACATCTCCCCCAATGCAGTTAATGTGACCTAATCAATGCGTCAAAAGATGCTGGTCATTGACCAAGATAAGAACTTAATTACATATGATGGAATCGGCAAATCAATGCGTCAAAAGGTGCTGATTATTGACCAACATAAGAGCTTCATTATATGATGTAATGGGAGTTTATTTATTGGCCAAGTTAGTCAGCACTCTATAAGCATCATCACATTGGTGATGTCTTCTTATAGAACTTCATGTGATACGATACATCGATTACATTTAGAGAAAGTAACAATAACAAAGCATGTGACAAGTGGGCTATTTATGGGTGCGAACACACACAAATTGACAGTCACTTCCAAGCAAGCAGAAACCAGCTACAGCTGCCACCAGAAGCAGCAGTTCTGTTCTTTTGTTTTAAGCAATTGAAGAGCTGATTCTCAACTGATGACAGTTGGGCCTAGAAGCAGCTACCAAAGGAATATCAATTATAATAAAACCCATTTATCATGTTTCAATATGTTAACATATAGAACACCTATCGAAAGATTATCAACATATGGTACTCCATCTTGCCCTTACTTTTGCGGCATAGCTAGCAGCACCAAATAGCTCAGAATCATCAGCAATTGCACCACGCTCCTTTAACCTCCTCTTTATTTGATCACGAGCCCCAATGTAAGTGACCCCATAGACTGATGTCATCACTGTCTGCTTCACCAACTTCCTGTCAACCTGTATGACAAGCCATAAATCGAACCTGAGTGATTTAGTTGCCTTATCATCAAGCAACTGCAACACATAAAGCTCATGATATCAGAAGCAACAATTCTCTTTCAGGTGGCACACCAAAACTCTATCTGTCAAACCATTTATCCCAAACTACCAACAAGTTCAGAAAAGGGGAGTACGCTGTTGGCTGTGGCCTTAACAAGGTGATCAGCATAATACCTGATTAACTAAAACCCTTGCACGAACAGCATCTGGAAATTCTGCAGGATCTCTTTGTGCATCTCTATTCATAATATCAAGGACTCTGAAAAATAGCCACATCAAAATATTGTTCACTATGTCTTATTCCTCAATACTAACTTCCAAGGGTTTAAACTTAATTAGCCAGAAGTGTTGAGATGAAAAATATTCCAACTCAATGCTTCTTTTGACAGTTAAGGGAAAAACTCTGAAGCTATAAGCGTTTGAACCTGTGATAACCCCAAAGTGAGTACAAAATCTTCAAAAAGAAAGAGCTTCTAGTTCTAATTCAGCAGTGATAAAGATCCCACAAAGTATGAATTAATGCCTCGTCCAACACTTAGATATCAACCAATTTTCCCTTGCACATTATGAACAAGCTTATTTTCATCTCCTTTAAGATTTTCATATGAGCACAACATGGGATCTCCGAAAATTTTCGTGACATTTCGCAGAGCTCACAGATCGATAGGTCGAGAACTCCATAACTAATTTAATGATATTCATCATTCCATAAAGTTTAGTAAAGGACTCCATGTTTTGTCTTTACACAATTAGATGCAGAGCAGCAGCAAAATTTTGAAGCCAAATCATGTCATGTTGGGTATGTCTGTGGCCCATGGGTTCATTGTTTAATTAAAGTGTGACCTTTCACGTGCTGCACTCTTTTATCCTCCTTAAAAGATCATAGCAAGCAATAAAGTAAAGCATAAATTACCATAGATACAATTTTCTTTCTATTCCAATACAGTTTGTTCTCCAAGCATGAATAGTAGAAACTACGGAAAGCTTTGTTATGGCAGGAAAGATCGACCTGCATCCACTCCTAATGTTCTAGTCTGAAGCTGGCCAGTGGTTTGTCAAATGCTAATGACCAAGTGTTGGTACTATAGTTGCTACCGTGGGAAAATTGTTTGCTTCACATGCAAGTAGAGGTCAAGAGAGAGAATAGCAGCACCTCAAGGCCTCTTAGTCCATTAACAGGAAAAAGGATTAAAAAAACTCACCTAGCTGCTATGCCAGAGTAAACATCAGCAGGTTTTTCTCCAGCAACCAAATTGACTGCAGCAGCTCCCAACTGAACCGATGAATTTCAATAGAAGAGTTGATTAAGTAGATCCAGAGATTATTATAGATAACAAAATAGAAAAGTAATAAATCATTTGTTTGGCTTATCTCACACAGAAGGAAAATGAACTCTTTATGCTTGATTGATAAGATAAGAAAGAATGGAATAGTGTTAACTGATGGAGACACTCCAAACATGCATTTGTTTACAAATTGTAACTGAACCACATAAGATTCTGAACCCCAAAGGAGGAAGTAGCGAGCAGGATGGAAGAAGAAAATGGTGGTGGTCTAGGCTTTAATATTAATTCAAGCAAGTTAAAACATGTCAATTGGGTGGAAAGGGGGAATGCATATCAGATTCATTGTAATCAAACACTAATGTTTAACGTCGTGCTTTTTATTACCTTATCTCTTCCAAGGGCAGCATAATGTTGTAAACCATTGCAGGAACCATCCTGAAAATTACAACAGAAAGATACAAAATTTTACACACAAACTCAAAATATTACAGAGAAGTTCAATCAAAAAAGATAATGTACTTAGGCAGCAAATGGTCTCATTAGTTGAAAATTATATCAAATAACATTTCTCGAACAACAGTTAGTTTGAGACATGAATAGCTGTCAGGTGTAACTGAGTTCTAGCCCAACTCCTGTAGTCTACATGAAATGAATTGTCAACTTTCACCAACTTATATTAAATGACTCTGCGATAAGACCAAAAAGAGAATTCCTTTTGTTTGAACTTTTTCATTAGTCTGGAAGCAACTAACGAAATCAGCCAGCTTGTTCAAAATATGCAGTTTATTATGGAATTCAAACCCCAAGAAACTGTTTGAAATACATGCCCCATCAATTGGCGAGAAAGGTATATATAAAGCCTTTCTTAAACCATTGCAAATTTTGTCAAAACTAAATTAATAAAATCCAAATATATCAATGATCTCCACATAAGACTTTGTGCTGCCTTCTAATCATACTGACATGATTTTCATAACACGTAGCAATGGCTTATAAATAAAGGTGCAGATATACTCTCAGTTTGAGTCAAACATCAAAAGACAATGTTTTTCGTTCTTTTTTGAGAAATGGTAATACATTGGGTCTATCGGAAACAGACTCTCTGCCCCACAAAAGTAGGAGAAAGGTCTGTGTACATCCGAACCTCCCCAGTCCCCACTTGTGTGATTAGACTGGTATGTAGTTGTTGGTAATACATTATCAACATAGCATTAAGGAAGTAATCTGTACAAAGGTTATCCGAAGCAAAGATAGAGCTTCAAAAGCATCCCTAGCCTATTCTTTGTAGGGTTCCTAGAAATTCAAGCATAGATTCTGCATTATTTTAGGATACTCGCTTCCTTACACCAGAACGGAAAACACATTACACAATTTGACTTGCTCTTGTGTAAAGTGTTGAATTTTTCCTCAAGGCATCTAAGGTTTCTTTCTCTCCAAAACACCAACAGACAAATTAAATGTGCAGGCCTCAATAATAGTGAAACTTGCCTGGTGTACAGGAATATGAGAAATAACTGTCTCTGGGGATGAGCTTCTGACAGCTTCACTAAGATTAATGCATACAGCCAGGCACTGAAAGGGATCCTCTGCATTCAACCACCAGCGCCTTCCTTCGAGCGGTTTGTCCGCAGAATCAAATATATCATCCAAGTGACTTTCAGTAAAAGCTATTCTACCATCAAGAGATAATTTATCCACACCACCAGCAAATAAATTTGCAAGGTGTATCTTCAACCAGCGCAAACCTGACTCTCCAAGAGGACGACCTGCTGCAAACTCCAGGACACCCCGACAGATATCAGAACCAAGATGGTTTAAATGTGGATGCATGGGGTATGCCCGACCTCGGAAATCAACGTTGTGCGGGTAGAAGAAACCTTCTTCATCTTTCATTCTATGCGCTACCTGTTCAATCATGGAGAAGAAAACCTCAGGAAGAAATGTAACAGATACAGAAATATATGAGCCATGATTGCAACTGTGCCCGAATAAGATTTTCTATATATGTTTCCAGATGTTATTGGAAGTTTAGTAAAACATAAAAAAGAGAAGCAACTGGAACCTACAGCAAGTTTCAGCTCGATGTCACATCGTTGTGAGTGCCTTTCTCTGTTCTCTTTCTTGACAGATTTTACTTTCCACCTCCACTTTGTGCATACTGCCTCATCTTCCGTATCTGGTTCTTCTGGCAAAGGGGCCTGCAAAAAACAGAAATATTACAGTGATCGCCAGTTCCACATAAACCATTTTACACAGCTTATGAAATTCATTTACTTAACAATGAAAAAGAAAGTAGCTTTTGCATCTCAATAAAATAGTTAAAGTATAGAGCAGCTAACATCATCACGGTCCACCAAATCAGCCAGACGACCACCACCAGCCCATATTCTATCAACAACAGAAAGTACCCTTTTGTTTATCCTCCATTTGGTACTTCCCAGAGTATCAAGAGCCTAGATACATTTAAAAAGAACACATGTCTCAAGTTCCATGAGGTGAGCAAACAAAGGAAACACGTGATATCAAGATTTAAGATTGGATAAATCATTGGCAAATGAACCTCAAAAACTGGTCGCAACTGGTTCCGGGAGGCTCTCTTTACTGCTTCACGTTGTTGTCTTGCTCCATGTGTCCGCATGACATACGAAGGCAGATAGAGGTGTCCACCCTTGTCATAACTGTAGACAGAAAAAACAAGATGTAGACACATTTTCTTGTAAGGAAAAACAAGATATAGATACATAAATATATACAGTATATATATATATATATATATATATAGTATATGCATAAGTGAAAGAAATAGGAAAGGGAATGGAAAAACAGAATATGAACAGACTAAAAATTACTATACCCTGTCCACTTCACAGGAGGCACCAACATTGGCATGTAAGGTATCACCATGTGTCTGGCCTGCTTGCAGGACAAAAGTAAACAAACCACTGAGGATAGTTCTCATATCTGGTAGCTCAATAAAACAAGGCTAGCTGATCAACAAAAGAAGTTTTTAAATAACATATATCTCCCAAAGAGGCAAAAAATTACTTACCGTTCTTTCAAGTCCTTTGAAAACCAGTTCGTCACATTGGATAACACCATATCTTCTGCTCGCACTCCTGTGAGGGAATAATCCCACAATTATCATCAATTGTTTTTTCTAAAAGAATATCATCAATTGGTAGTCACAATTAAATTTTAAAAATATTGACGTGAAGGGAATGAAAAGTACTTTGTTTCTTTGGCTACAGTTCTAGTACTGTGTATAAAGGCAGGTCGAATGTCAGGTGGATCAACTGCTAACTGATCAGCAGGAGACTGTATATAAGCTGTCTGTAGAAGGAACTCAATTAAACGGCTTCCAACCTGGTAGAAGAAAAAGTACTGTCAAAGTTCAACAAATCATACATAGAATTTTTTTGAAGTTTCAACATCAACGAGGGTAAGCCCAACCTTTGCTTTAGCATCTTGGCCCCAGGGCTTTGAATCGTCTTGACTTCTCACTATCTGGTTCACTGCACGTAACTTCTGTTTTTTCATTAGACTAGTGACTTTCTTGTGTAGTTTCTTTTGTTCTAGAGTGGCATGTTCTCCATCTTCCATTTTCCTATCTTTCTCTGCTTTATGCTTCTCTGTTTTCTCTAAAAATTTGTGTATTCTAACCTGGTGCATGAGGAAGTGCATGATCAGCTCCAGGTACTATCAAATGGAAGTCTCTGTGCTTTTCAAACATTTCTCCCCACCATTTCTTGAAACTTGACACAGGGTAAACCAAAATAAGGTTTGTCACGGGATAGCCAACATAACACCGAATACACTCAGTTCCAACATGCTTGGAAACTATCTTGTATAACATATAAGATGTTGACAGTACAGTTTAATTTATCAGTTAAATTAGATCTAACACACAAACATTTTTTAATATTCTTGTAAGCTATAGAAACAGAGGCGTATCCAGGAATTCGTCAAGATGGGTGCACGAATACGAAAAAAATGCATCTTAAATATAAATTTGATAAGTTTGACTTTTAGGTTCTTAATATGAACCATTAAATTTTAAAAATTATAGGTCCAAAATATATAATACTATTAGTTTTAAATTTTAATATACACATTTGATTTAATTATATAAAAATCTTATAGTGCAAAGTTTTTTAGGAACTTCCAATGTAAGGCACTTGAAAATTTTGAAAGATTAAAGGAAAAAAAACAAAGAAAAATTAGTTGAAACGTCAAAAGTATAACGATAACCACTTGGGGAGGTGTTACTCAAAAGGACAAGATAGATATAAGACTTAAATTTTTATCCTTACTTAGAGAGGTGCACTCAATCATTATTGTATTATTATATGATACTTTAAACGTGGGTTCACACATCTATATTTAAATATTTTTTAAAAATATAACACTATTATATATGATCTAGAGAAGGGAGCATGGGTTCACGTGAACCCACGGCACCCCCTCTAAATACGCCCCTGTATAGAAACTACATACTGGTACAGTTAAACCCATCAAGCCATAGTTAGTTAAACTACCTTACATCACTGCAATAGTTGAACATCTTGTGCAAATTGCGAGGCTAAAGTATGTCATGTTGTGCAGTTAGTGAGTCTATGACTAGTCTTTGTTTTCAAAAACTTGCAGTTCATTTTCTGATATTCAAACTTTAGAATCTACAGCCAAAGCAGGTGAAGTTTCACATTCTATTTTTACCTGGAACTACATTGACAGTGTCAACAAGGCAATTTCTAGACCATAATATTCAAAGTGGTTGCACTGACTTTTTCTTTCTTCCCTATATCATCATAATTAAAACACTAGTTGCATAGAATTTAGGTTAAATGTCAAATGATTCCATTGGGAAAGCATTTGTTGTCAACTACAACTTAGCTGTTTTCATGGACAACTAATTAGAAGTACAAACGCTTAAAGTGTCAATCAAGATGTCCCAGGTCAGTAGTGCTTCCTTCACTTCTACACTTCTAGCTTTGTCAGTTCTGCATGTGTATCATTGTCCAATGTCCACTATTGATAGTTCTAAGTATTGTACAGTTGGTCTCTAATATGCTGACACACAATTTTTCCACCATTTATCTGTACAGACTTCACAAGTGATATTCTACCAGACACTCTATTGCTCCATCACAACACTTATAGAAGAGGAGCTGAATAACACAGAAGAAAAACTTAAGAGAAAGTTCATAATGCAGCAAGTTTGATGCTTAAAAATAGTGTTCTCTAGATCACACACATAAAATTCCAGGATAACCAACCTCCTGCTCAATTGCATCACCAATAGTAAGCGCAGCTTGTACCACTCTTGCATTACCATGTTCACCCCCTGTCATCAACAATCCCATCAACTTATGCATAGTGATAACCGCCATCATATCCGCAGGTAACAGATGAAAATATTTTGAATAAGCTGCTTTAGACTTCCCTTGGATACATAATTCCTGCTCTTGAGCTATCTTATCGCGCAAAGGCTCAAACCACCCCAAAAACAATGACTTCACATATGGCAAATTGGGTGCTAATTTCTGCTCACACATATCAAACAAAAGCTCCCTGTACTCCTTTGCAGCTAGTTCCCATGCCTGTGTCTCTATCTTGACTTGCCTCCTCTTAAGCGCTGGATACTTCCTGCGGTCAATACCACTAGTCAACAACCTTTGATTCCTCCGCCTAAAAGTAAACTGTTTTTTCTCTTCTTTCTTCAATTCTGTTAACAATTCTTGAACTTCACCAACCACAGACACATCTTCCTCCGCATCAGTGGAAGATACTGCAACAGCCTCAGCTACACTAGCATAGCTCTTTCGACAAATATCATTGTTACTCACTTGACTTTTCATAGCACACAATAAGGGTCTCCTCAAGAACTCATCAAATTCACCAAGATTCTGAAACCCCATTTCAAGAAATCCACTATTTGAACAAGAAACAGGGATAAAGGATCTTAATATTCTTTTATCCTTGAAAACAGAATCTTGGCCGAATCCAAGAAAACTATAAGTACGATTCTTTGAGGTAAGAAGAATCTTTTGTGGGGTTCTTGAAGAGAACTGTTTGACTATGTTTCGCCACATAATAGGGGAATTCTGATATGGGTTTGTTTCTAAATTAGTGAATTGGTTGAATTTGATAGTTAGGGAAATGGGGGTTTTAGTGCAGGACATCAAATTGTTCAAGATTTTTTGTGAAAGAAATAGAGTTGTAATGAAGAAACAGATAAATAGAAGAGAAGCAAGATGAAGGATCAAGAAAAATGCAGATATTCATGAGACTGTATAACTCCGAAGTGTAAAGTACACAAGAAAATAGGGAAACTGGATATTTGTACGAAGGAGGTGGGTGGGCTAACAGCAAACCGACTTTATAAACCCTCCTTAAATCTTGGGTCCGTTGTGGCTAATGGAGTCTATGCCCTCTACTATTTATACACACTTTTTTTGTAACTTCATCTGCTTTTTTACGAGCTAGACCCGACCAAGGGACACGTGTAAGTATCCCAGAATTTTTGACGAATTTTTTTCTCTAATTTTTAATTAAGAAAACAAAAAGAAAAACCATTATTTGGGCTTTTTATTAAGAGATAATTTTAGATATAGCAAAGATAAAAATCTTATTCGTATGCTATAGCTATAGTTGGCATAATTGCGCTTAAATTTTATGTTTGCTATGGAGATATTAATTTGTATATTTCAGGATTCATTCGAAACTATATACAATTTTATTTTTTAAATAAATTTAATAAAAAGCTATAAATTCTGTTACAAAAAAAGAAGACAATCGCTAAACTAACGCAAAAAAATCTCTTTCCTTCTACGACTTCTTCATTAGTAACGACTCCATGGTAACTGGGTAAATCACATCGATCAAGCTTTGGTGATTCTCTTCAAGCAATCGAGATCAAATCAATTTTAGAGATAACAAGAGGAGCTAAAATGTATTTCATGCCGAAAAATGCTTTGATTTTACTTTTTTCAGATCAAAATTGGTGTTCTTCGTGTATTGAAACTCATTTTTGCTTTTAAACATTCATCAATTGAATGAACAATTCGAATTGTATTTTTTTAGATGTAATAGATTCTAACTCATATAGTCGCAATCATTGTTCGAATTCGAGTCAGATCATCCGTTGAATTATGCAAAAATTCGTGCTTGTATCCTTCATTTTTGAAAGTATTGTTCGAATTCGAGTAAGATCATCCGTTTATTTCTGCAAAAAATTGTGATTCTATAATGTTGTGGAATATATTGTTGTTTATCCTTCATTTTTGAAAGAGGATTTGTTTTTTGAAAGTCATTAATTTACAGAATTGTATATTATGATAGTAATCTATGTTGTTTGTTCTGATTTGTATATTTGTTGTCGTTAATTTGAATCTATGAATGAACAATGAAATTGTATATATATACAGTGTCGATTCGTCCTTAGTTCTGATAGTTTAGTTTGTATATTGTGTACAATTTGTATATGTATAAGTCTTTTATGTTATGCTTGTCAATTATATATTTATTTGTAGTTGTAGTTTATATATACATATACTCTTTGTATATGTATATACGTGGAATCTATATATGATTTAGTCTATTATGTATAATCTTATATTTTGTGGTTCAATTTTTGTGAACTTGCATATTAATTCAGTGCAGGTTCGTGTTTTGTTGTGATAATTTAGTTTGTATATTATATACAATATGTATAAGTATATGTCTATTATGTTAGGCTTGTCAATTGAATATTTGTATATGGCTGTAATTTGTATATGTAGATATACTTTGTATAAGAATATATTTGGAATCGGTATATTAAATTGATTGGCTATAATTTGTATAAGTATATGTTCTTTTTTGTTGTGATTTTTTGATCTGTATATTTCGATAATCTTGCCAATTTATATACAATTTGATTTTAAAAAATAAATAAAGAAAATTGCGCTAATTTCTGTTACAAAAAAAAAGAAAAAGAAATCGCTAAACTCACGCACATTATATTTTAATAGGATTTCTTTCCTTCTACGACTTCTTCATTAGTTAGGACTCCATTGTATCCGTATAAACAAACTAAAACATAGTAATTGTTTATAAACAAAATTACTACATATACATAAAGAGATTATACAGATATGTATTGTTATGTATAACTATGGAAAATATACAAACAACAAATTATATACAAACAAATGCTAATATCTACTGCTACTTGTATATAAAGTGTCTTCTGTGCAAAATGTATAGAATCTGTATAAACAAACTAAAACATAGTAATTGTATATAAACAAAAATACCACATATATACTTAAAGAAATTATACAGACAAGTCTTGTTATATATAACAATAACACATATACAAACAACAAATTATATACAAACAAATGCTATATATATACAATTGATTTTTATACAACATATAATTGTATAAAGGAAATTCATATGCATGATAATGGTGTATACAAACAAATAATCAAAAAAATTATACAAATCTGTAAAAACAAACAAATAAACATAATAAATCTGAGAAAGTATTACTACATATATATATACAAAAGGGATTATTATACAATCATAAAATAGAACTCAATAATTATTGTTTATACATATACTTTTAACTTCTTCAGATCCATCCGATTCCACTAAGCCAGGGACAATGTCTTCAGATAATTTTGATTGATCGCTGATCGAATCAATTGCTTTTGCTTTCCTCTTCTTTGTTGAACTAGATTCGCCTTTTGTATTTGACTTTGTGTTAATTTCACCCATTCTAATTGGGTCATTTTCAAACTTGAATTTGAAAAATTGAAAAAAAAATCGATTTAGACAGGTTTTGGCGGAATCTGAAATTTTTGAAGTCACGATTGAGAGCGTAGTTGGTGAAGATTTGAAATTCAAACTAATTTTGTGGAGAGAATTTAGGAGAAATTGAAGGGTATGTTAGAGAGAAAGGAGATGAAGTGAATTGTATAAAAAGAATAACTTTCATTTTTTTTATTTACTTATACAAATTCGTGAGACCCGTCAATAGCAAGATATGCGAAACTGTAGCTACTCAAAGGAAATAAATGAAACAATAGTTATATTATTTATTTTAAATTAATAATTTGCCATTAGGCACAATTTTCCCTTTTATTAATGCGTTTTGGGAGTGAGAGTGGTATAATTCATTTAAAATACTAATATTTAACTTTTCTTATTAAATGCATGTAGAAATATTAATTTTTAATTCGCAAATACTTTTAAAATTATAGTTATGGATGCGGAATAATTTACCCACTTCTTGTGTGGAATTAAATGCATGTAGAAAAAAAATGTTAGTTACAATTTTTAATTAGCCGAAAAAGTTATTTCAAAATTATAGTCATGAACGTGGACTAATTTACCGACCTTTGAATATAAGTACATGAGGTATTAATTTATTTTGAAATTAATTCTACCTTCAACAAAATCAACTAATAACTACAATTGCATAGTGTCTTTTTTTTCACATATTTAGAAAAACTTTTTCAAAAAATTGTCAAAACAGCTGAAAATTTGAGGACTTCTATTTACAAAGCAAACATAAACTGAAACATTAGATTAATTAGTCACTATTACGGCTGTGCATTTCTGAAGTTTAACCGAAAAATAATTATAATAGATCGAACAAACTACTGAAACTTAATTTTAACAAAAAAAAACTCTCATTATCTTTGTCGACTTCACTTTCATCCGATTCTACCGAGAACTTTTCATCTGTTTTAATTAACAAACGATATAAAAGGGGTTAAAGTTACTCATGATATCTTATTTATTACCCTTGTAAACAACATACACTTTGTACATATTTTTTAAACTAGTCAGCCCAAGTGTTTATATGATAAAGAGTGTCGAAGGAGGGAAGATGACACAACTATGATTACTCCAAAACCAAGCTCAAACCTGGGGTGTTCTATCAGGATTAGAGGCCTCATGAATCCACAACAAAAGATTCGGTTCGCTTCGGTAGTTCAGGCAACATATCTTCAGGGTATGGAAGCATAACATTTCCCATTTGGTACAGGCACGGGAGAGGAAATGATATAAATAACCAGTTACAATTTGAATTAAAGAGAATGACCACAAAGACCTATTGTACTTTATAGCACTGTATTTCCTATGTCTTCAACATAATTAATAGATCTCCTGTGAAATGGGTCATAAAACTAAAAAGGAACATTTTGTAATGGGTCATATAATCACGAAACCCAACGGGAGAAACCCCACCACACTTTTTCCTGGTTATTAACCTAAAATTCATCCAAATTGTGGGATCCCGTGTGATAACTATCATGCTAAGCCCATTTTGGTTCGCCGTGGTATCTACAAACAGTGTTTGCATTGGAATGTTCAGTTGAGCTCGGGAGCACGTACATTCTTGGAAACTGCTATCTGAAAGCAATCGTATAACTGTAAGTGTAAGAGTTCGACAAAACGATACTAACAAAACATTTAGGTTTTTTCTGGTCCGTCAATGAAAAAATGAGAATTTGAAATGAAAATCACTTACGTCTCCAATAAAATAAATTACAAAAGGATAAATCAAGCATTACATTCTACAATCGACCAAAATATAGTTTACTTTTTATTCACACCAGCTCATCATAAGGGAGCTTAAACGAGTAGATGTGGGATCTCCATGAAACGCTACCAGCAAAGCAGTGCAAACTGTGTCCTTCCAAGTAAAAGGCCAAATCCATCCCTAAACAACAAAGTAGATCCTTTCTGCCATTTCTGCAGCTTATTGTCTAATCACTAGAAATTACTCCTGAGGTTCTAAGCTGTAAAGGTTTTATATGAATGACTTATTTCAACAAGTATTTTGGAAAATTTTCTGATAAACAAACAGCTTTTGTGGTAACATTATACTGCACAATGCTGAAAAGAAACACATAGCAACTACAAGAACCTCAATTGCACTTAATTTTAGTGATTCTTTGGAGGTTTCAGCAGCAGGCACCAAACTTCAGACGACACAAACACGACCTATTTCGGGGATCAAATATATGGAATTGTTTCCAGAACAAAAAAAATGCAACATACACTCATGCATTACAGTTACATGCGAAAGTTAACCTCAGAATTCAGGCAATCAACAGATTTCTTTTTGTTGATGATAAGTAAATTAAGCAATCAAGAACTCAAACAGAGAGCCACAGATTACAAATAGGAGTATATACAGTTATTTGAGGTGAATAAACCTGCACAAGGACTTCAAACATTGACCAAATGGCTAACCATGTAGTACTAGGAAATAGACATAAAGACTCCAAAATGATGAAGCAAATCAATCATAAGAAAGAAAAAAAAATCCTTAGTTTTTAAGGAACATATTGCATACACGATTAGCCTTTTTAAACCTAGCTCGTATTGTATGGACAAGGTAAGAATCAAAGATGACATCATTAAAGCCAAATAAACAACCAACTGCTCAAAAGCCGAAGGTGGTAAAGACTACCCTTTTAGACTAACCTTCATCAGACATTCAGACATTTGCTCCCACGGGCTTGAAGCAATCAATATTGCACAATACGGCAGATCTCATCATATTGCCAAAGCTGCCACCAATAGCATCCATCAGACATGACAGTTATCGCATTTTATACAAGATCAGGCTATTCTGAATTAACATAGCGGTAAAAGAGATGAAAATAAATAAACTGAAGAACTCTTAGACAGTGGTAATCTAACCGATCAATGCTTTTTCTAGCTTTCTCTGATTGTTCTGTATTATCATTTGCCTTATCTGAGAGATCCACACTCTTGCTCGACTTTTCCTTGCGGTCTATGCTAGCTCTAGATTTATCTCTTTGATCTGTGCTTGTTCTAGGCTCTATCTTCTCTGTGCTTAGCCTAGATTTCTCCCTCTGATCTGTGCTTGGCCGGGGTCTACAATCTGTACTGCTTCGAGGTTTATCTATTTGGTTCATGCAAAGTGCAGATACATTTCTAAAACTAGTTGATTTCTCAATAGCTGATATGAATTTCTTCAGATGTATTATGTACTCCGGGAAGAGCTCCAAATCACAATGGTTACCAGTTTTGACCCACAAAGGCTCATATTTCTGCTTAGATAGCTCAAAAAGTTGTTTGCCATGGGAGCAATCAACTACATCATCTGCAGTGCCCTGGAAACTCCCAGAAAAAGTACATATCAGATACCAGCTAGCAATTCTGAATCCAAGAGTTACCATTATAATGTAACTAGAAAAGAATAGTTTGATCTCTAAAGAAGGTACATCCAGATAAAATAATACTATTACAGTTCTATAGAAAAAAAATTCTTTTTCACCGTTTTTTTTTTTTTTCAAACAACGAATTTGTGATTATAAAATATGACAGGTATGGAATCACCTTAGCCTTAGAAAGGAAAATTACTCATATTTCCCTGTCCTATTTGGCATCAACTTGCATAAATCTCTAGAGGAAAAAGTCTGCTGAGACACCTTTTAACAAAATGGCTGGAAGATGTAAAAAGGGAATAAAGATGTAGATACAATTAAACTAAAGGAAGATGTAACATTCTATTTGAGAGAAAATGATCAAAATGGTCTTTAAAGTACAAGGGTTAAATTATTTTGGTCCTCTATATATATCATCTTATATAAATAGTCCTTAATGTATATAAAATCATGATCATTTTAGTTCTTAGCCCTAAAACTAACCAAAAAGATTAAAAAATCTGTTAACTTTAACAGTGGGTCCCTTGGAATTGAGACCCTTCTTCCTCAATCTGCTCTTTCACCATTACCACAAGCACACCCTTTTCATTAACTTTTTTCTTTCACCATTTGAGGTCATGCTCCATATACACTACACCCATTTCTCGTCTCCCTCTAAAAATTCTATTTACATACATAATAAGAAGAAGAAAATCAAGATTACCAAAACAAACGGGAACTAAGTAAATTGGATAAAAGTCTCTATTTTCCCTCCGAGGAGATTGCCATAAATAAACTCTTTTTAAGTTGTAACTATTTATTCTCTCTTATTAAAGTGATCTATGGGGGATATAGCTATCTTTTCGTTTTAACTTTTTTAAAAACAGTAAGTTTTTCAAGCATTGTTTTTTCATTCTATTTTTAAAATAAAAGGGTAAAAATTGAACACAGAGATAGAAAATAAAAATCTTACAAATGTTCAATTAAATTTTAAAGAAACTTTTGCAAGTATGAGAAGATTTTTGGCAGTAGAAATTGTAAACGAAATGGCAACACAAAGAAGAAGAAGGAGAAGAAATGGCAGAAAAAGATGATGGAGGAAGAAGGGTTCACCAAGTGTGGGACCCACAGTTAAGTTTAACAAGTTTAAACTTAACTAGTTTTTTTATTTTTTCTGTTAGTTTTTAGGACTAGGATCAAAATGATACTCTTTTAGTATACGTTAAGGACTATTTGGATATGATGAAATATATCAAGGATCAAGATAATTCAACCCTATACATAAAGGACTATTTTGATCATTTTTCTATTTGATGTGGTGGACTTATGCAATTTAAGGAAAAGAGGTCATATTGATGGGATAGACTAAATAGAAAGGTCAACCAAGATAGGATGGAGGAGGGAGTATCAATAACCCAACGAATTGAAAGGTTCGACCTTACGATAGAAAATTCTATTAAGAAATAAGTTATAAATATTCTAAAACTCAAAACTTATCCCAAGAGAAAAAAAGAAATGGTGAATATTTTCAGGGGCAGGGGTGGAGTAGGCTCGTAGAGACTCGTAAGTGGAGGCTCAATTGGAGAAATCTGAAGGCAGAATTGCCAAGAACATCAGATTTTAGTCCAACCTCTATTCAGGTTCCTCCGTAAACACAATCAAGCAAAAAAGATTTTATATACCCCAATATGCACAATCCCAATGACCCCATTTTATATCCAAAGATCACAGTTAACCAGTAAATTATTCTATAATTATTGGCAACACTCTGTTTTATCACTATAGCTGTAGTAGTAAATGTTGAGGATTGAAAAAGAAAATTGAATACTCACGTGAATAATGAGGACAGGACATTCAACCAATGGTATTTTGTCAATATTCTGCACCATAAAGAAGCAACCAATTACACAATGAACTCCAGTCCTTCAAATCAGCTTCACAAACTGCTAGAAATATAAAGCTAACCTTATATATGTCAAACCAATATGTCCGCTTCACTGCATACATCACACGAAGTCCAGAGAGTATTGGGCTGTGAAGAACCACTGCCCTCAATCTTGACAATCGCGATGCCAGATCCAGTGTGGGTCCACTACCAACTGACTGTCCATATAGTATGACATCTTCCTCTTTCACCCCATATGTCTCTTCAAGACATCTATATGCAGCTTCTATGTCGGCATAAGTATTCTGCTCACTAGGCTATAGGAAATTAAGAATATAACAGTTTAACACTTCAAACTCAACAAACCTCAACCCTAATTAATTTTCAAAAGAAATTTTTAATACCTTGCCGGTGGACCGCCCATATCCTGAATAGTCATATCTGCCAGAAGAAAGGAACGGGGTTCAAAATCAATTTTTTTCACTAGCTGTTCAAGAGGACGAGAATAAGCAAGTTTTTCCCAACTCAGGGTAATCTTTTCCTCCAAGTTCATTCAGACATAATTTATGCAATTGGATAAAAAGGAATGAAAGGATGCGAACACAAGATCTCAATTAGATAGATCTCACTCTTTGGAGATCATAAAAGTTCCAAAAAGAGCTGAAAGGATTTCCAAGACTATACATGAGCAAGGTAAAGTGTTACTTCTACAGTCCGCGTAGTCCAGATGTAAGAAATGATTATCTCTTACCATAAAGAATCAAGTTTTTCGACAGTACTTCTCATTTCCCCAGATCTGACTGGAAAATTAATCCTAGCTTTCATCAGTGTATCATTTCAACTTAAGCTGTGCCGCAGGAAACAAGTTCTCAACTGGTCTTCTATTCATATGAAAGAAGATACAGAAAAGCATCAAGAATAATGCTCCTTCGTCCCAAACCATTTGATACCATTTTATTCACATGCAACTCTTACAACTTTCAGGAAATAAAATAACTTCCGAATGTAAAACTTTGATGGGAGTTTTTCTCACACAAACAAACTTTTTAACCATGCAATGTCTTAATCTGAGAGTCTAATCACATAAGATGGAATAGAGAGTATTTCAACTTCAATTATGCTGTTAGAAAAAAAATTCTCAATGGGTCTATGAGGCTTACTATGTTTCTGATGCAAGCACTATTTTATCACTGAATCTGAAGTTGCATCAACTGTATTTATTAAAAGTGCCAGACATATAAATAAATCTTCTAAACTAACCCTCCTTGATGTATAGGATTCTACTATTGAAACAAAAAAGTCACTGCATCATTCTCATCCGACAGCAAGACATCTACTTTTCACCCCAAAAAGGAAAAAGCAAAAAAACTTAAATAATTAGAGTTAAAAAAAAAAAAAAAGTAATACTAGTCTACTACTACAAGGAGCAGGGGAAAATATACCCCATCAAATTGACCCGGAGAAGGTGACTGAGTTCAATAAACAACTCGTACATCTGCCCTAGATCAGCCGCGTTGCCGTGCGAGTAAAGTACGGTCAGCATCGCCGCCGGATTCCTAATATACACCGCGACAATCTCCGTTCCCTTCTTCGTCGGTAGCTTCAATATGTCAACGTTTTCCTTCGCCGCGACTTCAGTCAACTTCAATTTCCCCGTCGATTCTTCCACCACTACTCCATACGATGGCGGATTCGGCGGAAAAAACGCAAACTTTGCTGCCATCGACGATGTCACCGCTCCCATTGCTTCCCCTAGAAATAAATTATTTACACAGAGTACAAGTAAGAGTAGATTATATATCTCTATCTATAAGTGTAGGATCCCAAAATCTAGCTAGGGTTCCGAATCGAATCCGTTGATGGTGAAAAATTGCAATCTATATTATACGTATATTTCTACGGCTATACGTAGAGATTTCGTTTGAACGGAGAAAAAGGAAAAGGTGGAGGGATTTCCGGCGTTAAAAAGGAAGAGAACACGTGTATAATAAACGCTGCTTAGAAAATTAGGTGCTGTACGCTGCCGTTGTACGGGATGAACAATGTACTACTCATCTCTTTGCTTGACACGTGTCGTCTTAGGTTTCACCGGCCCTATAATGGTACAGAGATGTCTGTTTTACTACCATCACAATAATTATATGCTATTTAATGCAAGATTACTACTCCGTTTCAAATTATCTATAATACCTATCTCAAAAATAAAAATGTTTTATATACTTTTCAGTTTCCACATGATATATTTAAAATCATAAAGATGAAATGATATTCAAGTATATTTGACCTACCCCTTTTTTCCTCCCTTTTGTTTCCCTCTTTTTCTTAATATGAATCTTGAGTTATCAAAGTCTTTCTAACTTGATTAGGTCCAGTCGCCCGGACGAGTTGGAAAAGGAATTCCTAATTCTTATACGGATGAGACTAATCACACCTGATTAGTGAAAAATTGTTACACCAATCATTTACGAGTGAGTACTACACCAAGAATTTACAAGCGGATCGAGGAATGAATGGAGAGGAATTTGAATAGAAAGAAGAGACATATTTCGAATTAGAGTAAAGGGACACAAAGGTTTTCGAGATCTATAAGAAGTAGAGTCATCTCTCAAATTATGTCCTTGATTTGAAGAAAATAGAGATGTTAGGTTGCTAGGCCCGACAACGTGTTCACTCTTCCATCTTCAGCTGGTCTATTCTGCGCCTCTAGCAGCAGACGAATGCCACTGAAGCTTCAAAAGGTGAAACATTTGATTTCTAAATTGGATGATTGATATTTTTTGAATGGACAATTAATATCCAAGTATGTTGTTGGTCCTTACTCCTTAGGAGGACCAAGGAAATCTTGGTCTTCACTCCTAACAAATTTCTCTTTTGCTACTCCCTTTCGCTACCTGGAGCCAGATTTTTTTCTTATTATAGATAACATACACTTATATCTTTAATTTAAGATCACAATTTTTTTTAAAAAAAATTATCTTTCCATGTCAATTCAAATCAAGACTAACGAACTGAAATGAATAAAGAATTAACTAGGAGAAATTTTGAGTACTTTATCTTTGTTTATATTCTTAAAATATATTTTCTCTTCATTGAATGTCTACTCTACTTATGAGTGTGTCTACATAATTGATGTATTTTTAATTTTCAAGTGTGATTAATTACTCTCTTCGATCACTTTTATTTGTCTATTTTACTAAAATTTGACGTTTATTTTAAACAAACAATGTGTAATTAATTTTGTCTTGGCAATTTGAGTTTGTGAGGGGGGGGGGGGGGGGTGTT
>NW_006238930.1:1125680-1136323 GCF_000226075.1 Solanum tuberosum
CTGTATATTTTTACGGTAATTAATTCAAATACGTAAAAATATTTTTAGTGAAAAAATGTGAATGATTTGGTAATAATTGACTTATGAAATCATGGGATTTTGGAGGATTCGGAAGAACAGTTTGGATTAGACTGTCTAAAGGTCTATCCAAAAGTCTTCTTGATTGTGCACAGCTTATAATCGTGTGATGTATAGCTTTTAAATTTATTTATAACGAAAATGAAATGAACAATCGGTGCTAAAACGATGGATAACAACATTGCAATTATTAGTCTTTTTCATTTGTATATAATTATAATTATATGATATTTGTTATTTTTTAACTCGGCTGATTTTATTTGTCCATATAAAGCTAATTAAAGAAAAAGGCATTGTTCATCAAGAATTTAATTATAGTCCTTTTTCATAATTAATGTTGTTAGTGTATATTTATTTGTTTTTATTGATCCATCACCAAGATTTTGTTTTGTAATAAACCATACATGAATCTTTTAAGACTAAATAAATGTATTGAGTCGGTAGAGAAATAAATAGATGGAAAGGGTGGGGTCAATAATGTTTATGTAGTATATCTACATTCTATAATAATACATGCAATTAAATACAATTTATTTTTATTTTAAGTGATGTAATGTTTTACATTTTCAGGTAAAGTAATTTAAAGTCAGTAAAGATAAACAGGGTAATAAGAACGACCCAAATGGTATAAATATAAATAAAAGTAATTTTTGACAATTTGTGCGATATTTTCTTATTGACAAAAGTCTTTTTAGTATTTGAAACAAAATACTGTTTACCAACTTTGCAGTTATTAGTCCTTTTCTTTTGTATAATTATATTGAATTCGATATTTACTAGTTGGTTAAATTAATTTGCTTGCATAAAGCCTATAATTTGCTCTGAAGCGGAAAAAAAAAAATCTAACCAAATCAACGATATATATTTATCCAAAGATTATAATTTTTATATATAAAAAAGGGCATAATACATAAATATGCCATTTAACTTGGCCTCATTTAACATTTATACCGTCTAATTTTGAGTGTGCACATGTAGACACTTAAACTTGTATAAAGTTGAACAAGTAGACACATGAGTTTTATGTGGCATAATACACAACGGACAGCACGTATGACGCAAATTGACATGTAGGATGCCACATAGGACGTGAGTGTCTATTTGTTCAATTTTATACAAGTTTAAGTGTCTACTTGTGCATACTTAAAGTTGGAGGACATAAATGTAAAATGAGGTAAAGTTAAAAAGCATATTTATGTATTATGTCTAAAAAAAGCTTAAACTTTTGAAGTCTTCTATTGTGAACCAACCTCGGCCCAATATCAATACCTATATGGATGTCACACAACTAGTTATTGGGCTGAAAAGATGCAGCAAAATTAGGGCCTTCACAAAGGTTGATTTGGGACCCAGGCCCAATTGACAACTAGTTAAAAGGACGACAGATGAGAAATGTCGATTTATGCAAATTGTTGAGAAAAACGTATAGCCTTCTCATCCCCTTTGTCCGAGTCTAAAAGCCCGTTTGGATTGGATTAAAGAAAGTAGTTATTAAGTTAAAATTAAAAAGTCAAACTGAAATGATTTTAAAGTCAAAAATAAAAAGTAAGGGAGACATACTTTTGGTTTTTAACTTATTTCAAGTCATTTTAAATTTATTTTAAGTTATTTTTAAGCTTGTCAAACACTTTCTAACTTATTTTAAGTTATTTTTATATTTGTCAAACACTTTCAAAAATAAAAAACTGACTTAAAAATAAGTTTGACCGACTTTTAAGTCAATCCAAACACCCTTTAAGCTTCTCATCTTTCTTCAATAGTTTATTTTTTTACTAGTTCATTATTGTTTTGCAATTTTTTTGTTAGTTCTATTTTTTGTTGTAACTTTAAATTTTACGATTATAATATCTGAATATTTCTAATGTTGGAGTTGTTACATATTCACCCCGAAAAGGCCCTCAATTTTTTAAAAAAAATTTGCACCGAAATACTTGTAATAATTTAGTAGTAGTACCCAAGTTTGATTTGTTGACCTGTGAGTGGACAGCTAGCGTTCTTGTGGTGTGGCCTCCACCAATAGTTAGTTCAATTTGTCTAATTCTCATTATTTTAAATACGCAACAAATTAAATTAATCTAGTTATTTATTAACGACAAAAATAACCGACTCTTCTAATTTTATCCTGTCTTCTATAATTAAAAAAAAAACAAGTCTTTTTTTTTTCATTGATTATTCTGAATTGTTCAATCATTGCAGCAATTAAATATTTTAAAACATTGTAATTACTATTAAATTAGATTTTGTTTCTACTTCAATTTTTCAATCACAAGTTTTGTTTTGTCAAAAGAGGCAAGACGATAACCATTTGGATTCTTTGCATGTGAAGCGTGAACGTATTTTTGTCCCGTTTTGATTTTTTATCATTTTTTAAAATTATTTTTTAAAAAGAAAACAAATTCATTATCTTCTTAATTTTTTTTTTCAAGGTTTAGTTTTTGGGGAAATTCCTAAGGCAGATTAAATGTTATCTATTTTTGGAATTTTGGTTATCAATATTCAATGTTATGATTTTGTTATCTCAACGGGAAGAAAGATAAAATTTTCTTGAGGTTTCATCTTCCTTAAATGGATTATTTGAATAAATAAAATAAAAAATTAAATGGATTATTTGGTGTATCGGATATTTATGAATTATGATTTCTTCCATAATTAATGCGCTTTTGCTAATCTTACAATTTACATTATGAGATTGTTTTACAATTTAGACCTGATTGACTTAAAAGTTTTATACCATATGTAACACATAACATGGTGAAACCATTTGAGAATTCAAACTTCAAGAGATTTTGTCAAGCCACCATTTGAATTTTGTAGGAAATACGCACAAAAAGTCCTCAATTAGGACATCTAGTTGATTTGCTTTAAATTTAAGTTTTGATATTCAACACAAATTAATGTTGATGGACAAAGTTACATGTATTTGTTGTTGGTGAGAGATGACAGATGACAGATATTCCGTAGAATTAGTTAAGGTACATAAAATTGACTCGAATACCACAATCATTATAAAATAAATCTAAATCACATTTATATATATACGAAATTCGTATATAAATGACTGACATGATGAAGAGAAAAAAACTTGTTTAACCTTTTTATCTTCTTAAAATAAGAATCTAGAGAATATATAAAATTCCCAAAAATTCATTATTTAAAATAATTTTTTTCTTTCATATTTTATTTATTATTCCTTTATTAAAAAAAAATTGTTGCAAACAATTGGATAAGCAATATACTGGTCAAAATTAGCAAACTCTTCTGAAAAATTATGTAATTTTCATAAAATTTTACAGTGGTGTATTTCTAAATTTCTGAAAAGTATTACTACTACCTACTCTGTAGTGGAGAAAAAACATATATCGTAACGCAATTCACGAAAGAGGCAAGAACGGAGAGATGATAACATACAGGATTTGGTTTTGACGGATAGCGATATGCCTATAATTTATACATTGAATCGCCATTGAGGTAACCCTTTTCTACAACTCTCTATCATTTTTATCCTCAAATCTGTAGTTCCTCCAACAAGATTCGAATTTGTTCGAATCGGATCTGTGAAACCCAGTTGGAAAAAGATTCGATCTATCCCTCAGATGATCCTTGTTGTTGGTGGTGTTTTCATCAATCAAAATTGAGCATTTCTAAGTTCTATGGAGAACTGTTTACATTGTAAATTCAACCTAATTGGAGTTTTGCCTTGATTGAAGTTACTTTGGTTTAGGTCTGGTGTGTACAGCTCAATTTGAATTGGGGTTTTGGGGGTTAATTGTACCCACATTCGTAGGCCCTAGCTAAGTGGGGATTTCTGGGATTTGATTCAATGGTTGAAATAGCGGAATCTTCGGAATCTGGGTCTGGGTTGTTGAACTCGACACAGGTAAAAATTGGGTCTTTGCCAGAAGAGGACAGTATTCACTGGCAAGTTAGCAGCTTTGGAAGTAGTGGCTCCAGGAATACAAGCCCATTAGGGCGTATTGGATCAAGAAACACAAGCCCTTCAAGGCAGAAAGTGGTTAAGACGAAACCAAGGGGATTGGATGAAGAGACTGTAACCACTTTTGCTAAAGCGGTTCAACCAGATGTTCAAATGGAAGATAATATCTGGGCCATGCTCCCAGAAGATTTGCTGAATGAAATCTTAGCTAGAGTTCCACCGTTCATGATATTTCGGCTCCGATCTGTTTGTAAAAGGTGGAATTCAATTTTGCAAGATCATAGCTTTTTGAGGTTTCACTCCCAAGTGCCCTCCCATGGACCCTGCCTTCTTACATTTTGGAAGAATTCACAGACCCCTCAGTGTTCGGTATTTAGCTTGCCACTGAAACAGTGGTTTAGAATACCATTCACTTTCTTACCACAGTGGGCATTTTGGCTAGTTGGGTCTTCAGGAGGTCTTGTTTGTTTCTCAGGATTAGATGTGTTGACATTCAAAACTTTAGTTTGTAATCCCTTGACACAGACTTGGAGGACATTGCCTAGCATGCATTATAATCAGCAGAGGCAGTTGCTTATGGTTGTTGATAGAAAGGATAGGTCATTTAAAGTTATTGCCACCAGTGATATTTATGGTGACAGGTCTTTGCCAACGGAGGTTTATGATTCAAAGATCGACAAATGGTCGCTTCACCAGACAATGCCTGCTGTAAACCTTTGTTCCTCCAAGATGGCATTTTGTGATTCAAGGCTGTATTTGGAAACTCTCTCCCCACTTGGTTTGATGATGTATCGGCTGGATACAGGGCAGTGGGAACACATCCCTGCTAAGTTTCCACGCTCATTGTTGGATGGGTACCTAGTTGCTGGAACTCACAAACGCCTATTTTTGGTTGGAAGGATAGGGCTCTATAGTACTCTTCAAAGTATGAGGATATGGGAACTAGATCACACAAAAGTTGTCTGGGTTGAGATAAGCAGGATGCCTCCAAGATATTTTCGTGCACTTTTAAGACTATCTGCTGAAAGATTTGAATGCTTTGGACAGGATAACCTAATATGTTTCACATCTTGGAACCAAGGAAAAGGCCTTCTTTATGATGTCGATAAGAAGGCGTGGTCTTGGATTGCTGGGTGTGCTCTTCAATCATATAACAGCCAAGTCTGCTTCTATGAGCCAAGATTTGATGCTTCAATATACTAAAGTAGTGCTTAGCTTAAATTTCCAACATACTTTTTACCGGGACGTTAGCTATCTTGATGATTCAGCAGTCTTGTTTCCTTCAATTTCCGTACTGCCTGCCGTTCATCATTGAACTTTCCTCAGGCTAGATTCTCAAGCTTAAATTTTATCCATCTTAATGACTTAATCTATCTGGTAAAAGTTCGAATTCATGTGCAAATTCCCCTAGTTAGCTGAAGTGAGCAATTGGATAAGGTTTTGATTCTGCACATTAATGGCTGAGAGGTGGTATTCGAGAGGAAGAAGTTAAGAACATTTCCTTGCTTGGATGAGGTTTCATGAAGACCTGAGTGTCGGGTATCTTCTCGAGATGACCGTGGGGATGGACAATTCGGGAGTATGGTTGTAAGATAAAGTTTGTTTCCAGCTTATGTACATTGATCTTCTCTTTGTAAGTAATTAGCACATTCTTGTTGCTTTTCTTAACTAAAGTAACAAAAAATCTCTGTGATCTTACATCTCAGCTCTTCTTTATGTCACAACTACCAACAGCTGATTTACTTTACATGTTGATGGTGATCGAACTGTAGGATAGTTAGACATTATGCTAGTTATTCAAATCCCTTGTCTTTTCTGCAGGAATGATGTTTATAATGATTTGCTGCTGTCTTAATTATGTTATGTATTTCTTATATTTTGAAATTGTGCCTTTCTTAGTGTGTTATTATCAGTATCAGATTAGGTTTTCATGGTAACTCTCTTATGCTTGTCTTTGTTACTCATGCTTCATTTTCCGCCATGTTCATCCTTACCTTCATCTTGCACTTACTAAGATGCTTACTATAGGGTATATAAGAAAAAATATTATTTGTCTGATTGTCTCGCTTAGACATCATTTTGGTCCGTATAAGATGAGGTTTAAATGGGTAATTCTCTTATGCTCGTCTTTGTTGCTCTACTCTTTCAGTGTTTGATACTTCCTTTTCCCCATGTTCATCCATAGCTTCATGCACTGGTCGAGACACTTACTAAAGGGTATATATGAAATATTACTTGTCCACTTAAACATAATGGGTAATCCTAGGGAGTTGATAAATTGTATTCTTGTATTTTGATGTATTATCCTTCCTATTTCATGGTCAGTTGAACATTCTTGGGTGAAGCATGTGTTGATCTACTGGCTAGGAGTAGCATCTCCTCCTAGCTTCTAGTCTGTATAAACCCACCTTTTCTCCCTCCCTTGTCTTTCCTTCAATGCATTTGTAGTACCTAGGAACTAGGTCAAGTATAAATTAAGAGTGCAAATCGTATTAATCTCTATCAAATGCATAATCTAGTCTTGGTACTCCTTTTTCCTTTGGTGGCTGAACTTAAAATCGAAGTCTGGAAATCTCAGATTCCTCTACATCAGCAGGCATAGTATCTATGGTTTCGGGCAAAATGCTGCAGGACTTGTTGAGTTTGTGTCATACTCGCCCAAGGTGTGGTCTAGTGGTCAATGAAGTGAGAGGTAGAACCATGAGGTTTCAAGTTCAAATTCCAGCGGAGGCATTAAGCACTAGGCGATTTCTTTCCATCTTCCTAAGCCTTGATTGACAGAGTTACGCTTTACCTGTGCTAGTGGTAGGTAGCAGGTACCCACTGTAATAGTCGAGGTGTGCACAAGTTTGCCCAGACACCGCCATCCTAAAAAAAACAAAGATTGTGCCATACTCTGGCCAGATAATGAACTACTCAATTTCCTTTCTCTGAAATCATTCTGAGCTGACACTTCCATTTGCTGCACAGCTAAGCAGAAGTCTACAATCTTTTGACCAAAGTTCTAGCTGCATGATGTTTAAGATTGCTTTTATTGAATCCATTCTTGCTAACAACCGGTTCTATAGATTCTTGAACAGTGGGTACGCAAGCATCTGGGATCTGATTTTACAGTGAGCTGTTTAACATTCTCCTCTGATAAGCACAGTCGTTTCACTATCTCTGTAATTCAGCAGGAAGCTGACCCACGATCCAAAAACCATTATTGGAGTGAACCCCTCATTAAACACAATAAAAGCAGATCTAGTCTTAAAGCTAAGATGTCATTCCTTTTTGTAGGGTAGACGTCTGTGTTGTCTGTTGATACTTGACAGGCATGTTCTGTCTGACACAAAGCTGATTATGTTTGGATGAACCTTGAAATGCCTTTGGCCAGTAGAAAACTGGAGAAATGAGTCTGTTCCTTTAATAGTCCACAGTAGTCGCTGGCCTTGGTTACCAGTTGCCACATCGTGGCTAGTCTCTTCACTTGACTATTTAGGGAGGCAAGATCGACCAATGTACTTGATTCTTGATGATGCAGATGATAGTTGGAGTCTGTTAAACATTATATTTCTTTCTCTCTCTGTTGCTTTGTTTTCAGCTCAATTCTTGGATTTAGAAGTGAGGCTGCTTTATGAGATAGGTAAAGAAGGGATATGTGTTTCCTCTCTGTCTTGCATAGTTTGGAAACCTCAATCTGAGCTTCTTTACATCTCTAAGCGCCATTTTTAAGTCTCTGAGTCTGTCGCTATTGGACTTCAAAATGGATTTTGGAGTTTATTACTACTAACTAAAACATTCTCTAGAAAAGGTAGAGACTTGTGGAGCCACCCTTGTTCAAGGGATGTCAATTGATTGTATTGATAGGTTATTCTTTTTTAATGTTCTTCATATTTTCACTATCTTTGTGAAAATTTTGTCTCCGCTACTATGCAAGATTTACCAGTTATGTGGAAGTTCCCTTTGAGTAAGATTTTGAATTCTGAATCCATACCTTGCCAGATGTCACACCCAGCTCCCTGTCAATTCGAACGAGGATGATACTTGTGAATGCCGTAATGAAGTAAAGCAATTGTTAAAGAAAAAGGCAAGGAGCGTATCGAGAGAGAATCTTTTCTAGGGATGTCGTAACAATAATTTCTTTTATCATATATCAAATACTGTATCTGTCCAACAATACTTGTCTACTATTGATTTTGTACTCTTCTTAAAAAATTATAAATAGAAGAGTAATTTAACCATATAATCATTTGAATATAATAAATATAATGTCTTGAAAAATGTAATAGGGAAATGAATATAATTAATACTCCCTCTGTCCCTAATTACTTGTTTACTTTTTCTTTTATAGTTGTCTCTAATTACTTGTCCATTTTGACAAATCAAGAAAGGACAATATTTTTTTTACCTATTATATCCTCAATTAAATGATTAATTACTTTGAAAAATGTAGAACTTTTCATCCACTTCATAATTAATAGGGGTAAAATGGTAAACTCACTATGTCATTAATTGTTTTCTTAATAAGTGTGTCAATTTAAAAGTGGACAAGTAATTAGGGACATAGGGAGTAATAAGGAAATGACTATAACTAATAATAAGGGTAAATTAGGAATTATATGTAAAATTATCCATTGATTTTATAAAGTGGACAAGTATCGTCGAACATCTCAAAATAGTATACTGAACAACTATTGTTGAACGGATGGAATGGTAGTGGGCATGTTAGAAAAGTGACAATGGGTTAAGGTGAAAGGTAAAAGAGGGAGACAAGGTCATTGGTACTCGTAGCCTTCTCTTGGCTAGTTCTTAACTTTGGGATTTAATTATCTCCTAATTTCGTACGACCAAATACGAAACCTCCTGCCCTATTAATTTGTCATTTCTTGATCCTGCTCTCTCAAATATGTCTATCTATTGTTCTCCTAATCTCCACTTTCTAAGTTACCTACATTAACTAATTATGCATTTTTGTTTTAACTTCATCAAGTTATATTAATCTATAGTATATAACAGGTACGAAAAAAAAGTTAAATTAGTAAAATGTCTTGATTTCCGTAAAGAGCGAGCCTGCAATTCCCGCAAAACCCAGCAATTGGAACCAGCGGGGAAGAAGGCTAAGCACCAGAGAAACCACACAGTTTTCAAGGATCAGTCACTTGGAGGGTACATCCCTCATGTCATAAAGCTCCTTTTAATATATTAAGAAATATACTCTCTATTTCAAAATAATTGAATTATTGAGACATTTTTCATTTTTCATTTTTCATTTTTCATATTTCAAATTAATTTAATTGTTCAATTAAATATTCTTTCATTTTTAACCTTCATTTGAATTTTCTATGTGATAAGTTTACGAAACTTCAATTGCTTTAAATTCTTTTCTTAGAAATTTCTTACATTAATGTGGCTGAGATTTTCATAAAAAACATTCTTCACTATATTGACAAATTAATACTCCATCGTCGGAGTTACACTCTACTTGTCATCTACATTTGTATATTTTATGAATTTTAATTTTGAAGATTCTATTGAAATAGTTGACAATCGATTATATGAATGAAGACTCAATTGATATAATTCAAGAGAATTTTTTTAGTCATTTTAAAGAGTCACGTATGGAATTTTGTATTAGAAATGAATTAAAAATTTAGTTAGTATTGAAATTAGTTACTATGATTAATGTTTAGTTATTCTAAAGATTAGCTTGACAATAACTAATAAGGGTAAAAATGAAAAGTAATGTTTGATTTATGTCCTAATCTTCTTTTTTTTATTGGGTGTGAAACACCCTTGCAATTTAATTATTTGAAATGGAGTGAATACTCCTTATATATTTCTCGACTATTATTTTGATGAACAAATGGATTAATCTTTTTATACCATTAATATTATCTAAATACTATAATATTAATTTGTTTTATATTTACCAATCAATGCTATTGAGTAGTTAACAAGATTGTATAAACAGTAATTTATTTAACTATGAGTTGCAGTAATGTTTTAAATAACAAGATTGTATAAATATTTTTACAAGATTACCCCCAAAGAAAACAGTGGAAGCCCAAATGGCATCCAAGGCATATCAATATTTGTTTATTTTATTATTTCACACACTTTTTAAAATTGTAGTAAGATGGTGTACAGTAGCCGAATCTGTGAGTAAGGTTTAAGTACATTTAATTTAATTTTGCTACTAAAAATTCACTCTCCGTTATCTACTCATGATTTGCATGGCACCATATATAACAGCTCATCATCTCTTATAAAACTAAAAAACTGACAACTTTTAACTAAAGATAAACTATATATGACTTAGCTTGTTCAAACCCACTACTGCAAATATTTTGATTCTTATTGTTTTGTCCTTCAAAATCAATTATTAATTACAGTCCAATATATTTAGTTCATATTAGATAGTAATTAGTATATAGATATTTATAAATAAATTTAACCGAACTATACATTTTCTTATTTCTCCCTAGAAACTTTCACTTTTTTTTTTTTTTTCTTCAAAATCACAATATTAAAATTGATTCTTATTATCCGAGCAACTCTCTGTTCATTAATAAGTCATCTTAATCTTAAAATATTTGATGAGTTGAGATTACCGAAGTATTGCAGAAGTTGGGCCGGGTTTATATATGGA
>NW_006238930.1:1136734-1190886 GCF_000226075.1 Solanum tuberosum
ATATATATATATATATATATATATATATTAGAATAAGACAGGTGTCGGAATCCTAACTTTGACTCAACTTTTATTTTTGAACTCTATAAAATCCCACATTAATTCTACTATATCTACTACTCCCACTCTCTTGATGAAGAAAAAGAGAAAATTAATCTATGCTTTTTTAAGTTCACAATAATATGGTGTCACTTAGTTTCAATATGCTTGTACTTGTAATTGTTTTGCTCCTTCTACAGCAAATACAACACACTTCAGCTAATGTTCTGTTTGGTAATTAACTACACTTCTATTCATACATTTTCTTAATAGCCTATCTACAAAGTACTAATATTTCTCCCCTGCTTTGCTTTCTGTAGGAAAGCTAAGGAAGAAAGAGTGGCTAAAATTTACCTCTATGCAAAATGATCATGTATGTTATGTATACGGAATTACGTTTGATCTGATTCTTCATCATTTTCGCTTAGTAGTATACTATTTATGTATATTCTTTTGAAATTTATGCAGGATTCTCATGTGGATGATATCATTGCCTCTGCTGGAGGAATTAGAAAAATGCTAGTGTATCAATTTTCAGGTATATTTATATATATACTACTACTATACTCTGTTTTAATATATATATAGTGATCATTTAATTTCGAATCGATCCCTTTGTTGTAGTTATGTTCTGACATCACTAAAAAAAAAAAAAAAAGCTATATTGCTAAATAGTTCGTAGCTAATATGATTTTCTGATCATTTTGAACTATTTACTTTTTAGTAATAAAAGGAGTCCGATCAGTAATTTTTTTTTTTTTTTTTTTGGGTAGTGAAAGGAGATGCTGGATTTGATTCAATGAAAACCTCTCACATGAATGCTCAGGTTCTCTTTTCCCACTTTCAAGTACACTGCATAGATTTTCCTTTTAGTGATAATACTTATTATCATAAAATATTTAGCGATAAATGTCATTATATTTAAAATTATTAGAACTTTTGATATTTATATAGATGACTGATTATAAATATTTATATTATAATATTATCGCTAAATTATTTATTTGTTATAATGGTACTTCAACAACCTCGGCTCATGAAGGGGAACAAACAGACACATACCTTAAAAGATGCTAGCATCACGCTCTAACTCACGGACACAATATTACTCATCTGCTGTTTATTAATTAAAAAATGGATTTAACTTATATCTACAATATATAAATATAAAAGTTCAATTTTTATATTATTTGTGCATTTTTTGATAAATATGAACACGCCTTAGTTATTTTCTGAATATTAATCCTACTTTTTATGAACTTACTTTACCTATAGTTATCACTTAGATAGCCTGATGGTTATAACACACATACCCATCGAGATTTAAATTGATAAGTTAGAGAAAAAGTTACTTAATATTTTTTATGTTCGCTGGAATTTGAACTTGATCATTTAAGTTAGCGCCACTTCATTGACCACAACCATACCTTTAATTTGATCAATGCGACATCACTTTTTTCTTATTCTTGCATTCTATTACTAATTTTTATAGTGAATTACTAGGTCGATAGCCAAATATTCGAGAAGAATCATGAGAGAGGTAAGAAAGAAGAATCAAAGGAGCTTGTTGATGTAGAAGATGAAATAGCAAAGCTTCTGACCAAAGACTATATTGGAAGAAGCAAGCCTCGCCGCAGCAAACCACCCATCAATAATCACAAGCCTACGGACTAATTAAAACGGGTGATTTATAAGAATAGTCCTGAAGGTAGGTGATCTTGAACTTTCCCCCCACTTACCTTAGAGGCAAAACTTCAAGCTTAACAACTTTTAACCTTGAAGGTTCGTCTATGAACCAAGTGGGGGTCAAAAATTCAAGATCGTCCATTTTTAAGATCATTAGGTGTAATTTCCTGAATTAAAACCTTAGTAGTAGTAACTAGTACAAGTAGTGTTCAGATTTGGGCCTCACAATTTTGCCCCCTACAAGTGATGGCCCAAAAATCATGTTTGTTATTGTACATTTGTTTCCTTTCTTTCTTTATATATATTACTCCATCAAACTCCGTTTAACCTTGTAAACTGTAGTAAAAAATTAGTCATGTCAAGGTATTTTCATCGACATGCTTATGTAAAACACTAAATTTAGGTACAGTATATCGCAATTTAATGTAGTACGTTAATAAGAACATGACTACATTATATTATACCAAAAATAGAGGGATTGGAGATGAATAAATGCAGAGCCTTGAAGCCTGAAGGTTGTTGAACATTACTGCAATCTCGTTATATTCTTCAATGTATTGTCCGTTGTGGTCCAAGTGCCTTCTCAGTGATATAATATAATACAACCAATTGTTCCTATTTCGAATATTACTACCTTTGTACCTCCTATGGATCCATTTTTATTTCTTTTTCAAAGAAGCAGAAGCAACAACCAAATTAACAACCAACGAATGAGACTGCTCCTTTCTTAATTTGATATTTCAAGTTCAATTTTCTGAGTAGAATCTGATATAGACGGGTCCAAATATGGGTACCAAATAGAAAAAAACATATTAAATTTATCTAACATGTTGGTAGTATATATATATTGGCTGACCAGTTCAGAGGCAATACGCACATGATTGGAGGACCTATTCATGGCACAAACACAAATGCTTCTGACCAAAACCAACCAAACGAATATTTTTATTTTACTTCAATTTGTAGTCTGGCAAAGGACCATTTCTTTATTGGTTACTTCAAACCTAACCAACATTCATCTGCTTTCACAACTGGTTTTTAGGGCCCTACATTGCCCCTCAAGTCAAACCATTAAGGTAAAATAAATACTCTCCAAAAAAATCAAATATGTTTTCAAAACCCAAACCAAATTTCGAAGAGTACTATTGGTCATAACTCATAATCAAGGAAGTAAGAGTTTTCACTTGTTCAAAATATAAATAAATAATCATATGAAAAACAATTACTTTTTATTTACATAACAAAAAAAAATTATTCTTATATATGATGTAATTTTGAGAAGAACACCAAAAGAAAATAGGCCAATCAGGTTAAACAAATGAATTTCTAAAAAAAATAGGGATGAATCATTTATTTTTGAGCTTGAGACATGATCATTTGTCAAAATTAAGGATAAATTTGTGTCAAAGTATAATAAAGTGTTCTATTTAGGCAGAAAATATAACAAGATACCTATATATTTGGATCCAAAGTATAAATATATATTTTTTATCCCTTTTTTATTTTATTTTTTAATTAAAATACGTCAAAGGGTACCTAGATCGTAGTATATGAAGCTGTAAAATAAGTCAGTTACACCCAAATTGACTAGATTGCAGCAAAGAAAGAAACAAGAAGACCACCAAAATGGCTACATTGAAAAATCAACGATACACAAACTTAAGAAAATCCAAAGGCGGACTCGCCCAAGTTCTGTCAAACCCCTTAACATACGCCCATTAATGTGTCCTTAGCCACCCCAAATGTTTAGTAGGGCTATGCTTTTCTACTACTAAAACCCAAAAGTAAACCGCGTGCATTGGCTTGTTTTCCATTATTCCACTGCGCCAATTCCACAATTGATAGCACACCCTTTTACGGTTTCTTTCTCTTTTTCTTGGTTTTGATGCAAACCCAATGAGATCCCCTCTGTACGTATGTTTTTTTTAAAAAAAAATCAAGATTCTTGATTTTTATTTTCTGCGTATTCAGTTACATGTATTGTTCTTATGTTTTAGATGTTTTGTTTATGGGGTTTGGGGGGGTGGGGGGGATTTTCTTGCTTTCGTCTGTTTGCTTGAGGAGTGGACTGGGGTCTTCAAGTATTTTGATTGTGAATGAAAAGAGTGGTCTGATCTAGTTCTTTAACATAATCTTGGACTCAGGCTTTCTTTGAAAAAAAACTACTTTTGTTGGTTTGTGTATTAAGAAATAAAGCAATAAGGGATGATTATTATAGTCTGTCAGGGTAAGTAGAAGTTTTGAATATTTGTTTTCACTGGATTTTAGGGTATTTTCCATATGGAAACTCAAGGGTATATTTTGGAGTTTTTCACTGTTAGATGCTATTAATTAAGTTAGAATTTCAACACCAATCAATGTGTTTTACGCGAAGCCAAATGGAGAAGAGGAGTGGTATAATGCTTCAGGGGCTATGGTTTAGCGTACCTGATTTTTTTCGTTCTTTCTTTTCATAGATTATGCTTTTTTCTTTCTGGTGAATTATCAATTTGCTTTTATTCAATTAGTCCCACATGAATAATATGACCGTTGATCCCTGTGCGCACCCAAAGGGCAGTGGCTGCGGATTCCCTTGTCATAAAAAGAGTAATAGATTTGTGCACAATTTGTCTTTAGATGCTTTTGACATTTTTCTCCAGAGGGAGGGTATTCCCCTGCTGATGCTCCCTCGTCCCTACACTTGCTAAATTCAATTGACAATGTATAATCTTTTTGTTCAAACATTTATAGAATTAATTTACCTTATCGAACGGAATTCTTCTTCCTACTGTCAATATGAACAATGTACCTGGGGTGGGGTGGGGGTTTACTCCACTGCTGGTGCTTGTTGCTCCCTGCTTGCCCAATTTAGTTGACAACATGTAATATTTCTTCCTTACGCCAGTATAAATAATATCATCAAGAATCATATGTTCTTCCAAGTTTTATGCTTTCTTACTTCAATATTTAATTTGTATATTGACTGGAGAAGGTGCACTATTCACTTTTGAATGGCTATTTACCTTTGTTATGACAGATAAGCTCCATCCTAGTCTCACAACATGGTCAAGTTTCTTGTTTTTGGGAAAAGATTGAAGAATGGTTCATAAAGCTGATTTAGTTATTATTGGCATCTGTGTTGGTGTGGCTTTTGGAATTCTCATTGCATCACTTGTTTTCTTTGGAATTCGGTGGTACAAAAGGCGTGTTCGTCTTCAGCACCATGTAAATGAGAGATCTGTAGCAGCTCTTCCAATACGGACAAATGGACTTGGAACAAGCGTTGATTTTAGTGCATCTCTGTCAAATTCTGTATCTATTAAGACATCAGGATTTCCTGCCACAAATCCACAGCACAGTTGGTGGAGTCACCCTACTAAAGATCAATTTGCTTCAGCATCTGGATTACCAAGATACTTTTACAAGTATGTAATCTACAACTATAAAGGGATATTAATATCTTTGGTGGGGAAATTACCTTGTAGATGACTAGATTCAACAGCTTTTCATGTTATTGCATCCTAAATAGCAACTGAGGGGAACTCTTCAATCATGGTTCCTCTTCTTAATATCTTTTGATTAGCTACTTAAGAGCAATTTAAATCCATAAAACATACATAGATACCTTTTGATCCCGTGTATTTCAGAAAGTTTTCTAATTGTCTCTACAATTTCTCTCTGGCATCGCCATCAGGCTTTGGTTCTTTTCTTAGCGGCAAGCTGATGACTTCTTCTCCCTTTTGTCTCTATGCTTGCTTCGTTTGTCATCTCATAAGCATGTTTAGAGATTATGTAATCCAGGTGTCAGAATGCAGTGGAATTTTTCTTATACGTTGCTTTGTTTCCCCAACTAATGAAACTATTGGTCCTTCAAATATACACTGGATGTGTTAGGCTATCAGGTTTGAAGAATGCCTTGAAGTTGTAATTGGCAATTTTTCTTAGCATTGTTAAAATAAGCTTTTATTGAATACATTTTTCTCTACGAATTCCACATTAAACTGCTTAACAATGCCAACTGCCTGTGCTGATCTTTTTTGGAACCCCAGGGACATTCAAAAAGCTACCCAAAACTTTACAACCATCCTGGGACAGGGCTCTTTTGGCCCAGTGTACAAAGCTGCAATGCCTGCTGGTGGAGTAGTTGCGGTGAAAGTTCTTGCTACTGACTCAAAACAAGGAGAGAAGGAGTTCTTTACAGAGGTATGGATTGCTCGTTAACTTTTTCCTAGAGAAATGACAATGTTGTGATTTCTATGAAGAATTATTCTGCTGCAGCATCCTTATTATATAGCCTCATCCAACTGTGAAAGCTAAAGTAGTGGCTGTAAACTGTATCTATATATCCCTTTTATTGAGATTTATGTTCACAGAAATAAGAATTTTGTTCGAGATATACAATATTTCACATTAGATGCATACGGGTACCCATAACTGGTTTATGAAACACATGGTTTACCCACTAATTGTATTAAAACATTGGGTTGGATTAGATTCTTTTAATATATTAGAGCTAACCGTTGATAAATCTATTCCTCACTTGTGAATTCAATCTTTTAATCCCTGTGTAGACCCTATAATTGGGTTATGTATGGGAGGAAATTTAAAATCTGCAGTGCCTAATGTCACGTGTAAAAGGACATCCAAGACTGTTTAAAGGTTCTGGGTTAGCTCTACTCATTACCTACCCATTATCTTAGTGTTTTGGATGAGACACTCAATTTCTTTTACTAGTGTTTATGAACTATATCAAATTTGTACATTGGTCCTTGTAAATAATTTTATCTATCATCTTGGTCAGTCTAAGAAACCAGTTATACATCTGCCACCTTAATATAGAGATAAAAAGGGGCATCTCAAATGAACATTTTATCTTGTAAGGCGGAGATGATGTTACCATACTTCAATGTAACTGGATGAGACTTGTACGCCAGGTGGGCTCTAAGATAATGGTGAAGCATATTTACTTGGGACATATTTAGGGAAAAATTCGTATTTACATGAGGTTAAAAAAAGGGCCAAAAAGAAGCAACCATATAGGTTCTAAAGGTCTTAAGAGGTTCTTGAAGCATATTGATTTCCAACTTTCAAACAGTACAATAATGCATCTTATGCTCCTCTATTTGTATTTCTCATGAAGGTGAATGTTCTCGATAAAGTTTTGATTTAAATTGGTGTTTGTGCAGGTAACACTTCTAGGTAGGCTTCATCATCGGAATTTAGTAAATTTGGTGGGCTATTGTGTTGATAAAGGACATCGCATGTTAATATATGAATTCATGAGTAATGGAAGTTTGGCAAACCTTTTATACAGTAAGTGTATTACTCTTTTCCGTTGATAACATTACTTTATTGGAGATAACTACTGATGAGAAACTTCTAGACATTTTGCTCCTCCTAGCTTAAAGCTGCCTGGGAAACAATTTTCTTGTTCTTTCCCTAAATAAAAGAGAACTTCGAATCAAAACAATTATTTTCATTGCCTTAAACAATCATCCTATTTCTCTCTCTATATTTGCCAAAATCAAGAAAGTGGGCTTCCAGAGCTTGTTTCTTCTAGTTCTCAGAGTACTTTAGTGGCTTAACCTCCAACTTGCAATCATCTCTGCCACTACTATCAACAGTTATATCCATCACTCTATATATTCTACAAAGTCAGTTTTTTTTGCAATGGAACAACCTCTTCCCATAGAATCATCACTTAAAGTAAAGGAATCTGGAGTGGATGATCAGTAAACAGAAAATAATCTGAATGTTAATTGTCTCTATGGTTATACATTCATTGGAGCTTCTTGTTGTCCTTCTGTGTGGTTTCTATATTTTAAATCTTTTGTTGACTAAGAAGAGGTGATGAAACAGTTTTGTTCTGCACATGTTCAGGTGAGGAATACAGCTTGAGTTGGGAAGATCGGGTGCAAATAGCCCTTGATATTTCACATGGCGTTGAGTATCTCCACGATGGGGTAGTCTGACTGACCAATTTACTTCTATTTGCCGTGGTCACAAGACTGGTTACTTATTCTTGGTTCACATTTCTTCCAACAGGCAGTTCCTCCAGTGATACACCGTGATTTGAAGACTGCCAATATATTGCTAGATCAATCTATGAGAGCTAAGGTCAGTGGAGCTCCATGCATGATCAAATTAGTTAGAAAATTAAAGCAGACTCAACTTTGCTGCTGTTGTTGTCTATTAAATTGCTTCCTTTGCATATTAGCTGAAGTTGTTGCTTCCGAGTATTTATCTCTTCCTTTATAACTAGGTTGCTGATTTTGGGCTGTCAAAGGAGGAGGTATATGATGGCCGCAATTCAGGCCTTAAAGGTACATATGGCTACATAGATCCTATGTATATATCCACAAGCAAGTTTACAACAAAGAGTGACATATATAGCTTTGGCATTATCCTTTTTGAACTAATCACCGCTATTCATCCACATCAGAACTTAATGGAATATGTAAATCTTGTAAGTTCCCAGATCATCCCATCCCATGCACTTTTTTTTTTTTCAAATGCAAATTTTACGTTCTCTTATTTGTTCTTGACCTGTTATGTACAAAGGCGGCTATGAGTTCAGATGGGGTTGATGAGATCCTAGACAAGAAGCTTGTTGGAACATGCAGTGTAGAACAAGTGAGGAGTCTTGCTGCAATTGCTCATAAATGCATACATAGAACACCTAGGAAGCGTCCTTCCATGGGCGAAATATCACATGCAATATTGAAAATAAAACAGAGGCGCCTTGTCAAAGAAGATACCATGTCATTTACAGGATATGACAGTTCAAGAATGGCAAGAAGGATAGAACATCAACAGGTTGAATTGAGAAACATGGCCAGCATTAATGAAAGAGAAGTTGAATGACTTTTCATTCACAACCATGAACACTTTGTTTCAATTCTTGACCTTATTTTTGCAGCATAAAAGATATAGGAAAGACATCATGCAGAGTGTTGAATCAACAAATTGGCATGAAATTGTGTTTTTGGATATGATTCAAGTTATATAAACTAACCGTGTAAAGAATTTTTATATGGGAAAATTTAATTTGACAAGTTGTAACATGTATCCTTCTTTCCACGTCTTACTAATTCAAGCTTATTAATACCTTGATTTCTATTTTTTAAAATTAATACCTTGATTTCTATTTTTTAAAGTTCATGTTCAAAATTTTCACTTTTAAATGCTTTTTTTCAATTTATATTTAAATGGAAAAAAATTCCTAACTTTAGCCAAATAACGACTTTAGGAGCCGTTTGGTAGAATGTATTAAATGAGATAGTCTTTGTATTACAATTTAGTCTACCCATTAGTTGCACAATTCAATTCAACTGCATCTAATACATGAATAACTTAATACACCATCTAATATCTAGGATATCTAGGAATTACTATTACCGGATTTAATGATATTTGGATAAAACAACAAAATGACTGAACTGCCCACAATATCTTTATATAATCGTTAAGAATTGGTAAAAAGTAAAAACATCAGATTTCTCAATTAAACAAGCCTAACTATTATTCAATTTTATACTTCAGTTTTACAATTGCAGAAATAATATTTGCGATCAAATTTTGCATCCAATTGAAAAATAACATTTTTTTTTCTTTCTAATTCACTAGGTGCTAACATACGTGATTTGTCAAATTAACATATAAATTTTTGGGCAATAGAGTGTATTTGTGCTGCACTTTGCTGCATCTGAAACACCATTTTTTCTCTCTCACCTAGAGTATGGTTAGCAGTGACAATGTCTATTCCATCCTAGCCAATTATATGAAATTGAAAAAATCATACTACTTGAAAAGAAGCTTTTTAATAAAGTTTTAAATTAAACATAACATTAGGTGGAAGGTCATGAATCAAACATTTGATAAAAAAATAATCCCTACATTATTAATTCTTACGTTACTAATTCATGCGTTATTAATTTCTTTCTACCAAACAACCCCTAGTCTTCGAGGAGAATCTTGAGTAACCAAAAGGGAAGGATTTAGTGAGAATTAAATCTTATTTTATATGTTTTGTTACTAAACTACCACTCAATTATCATATACTTATAACTTATTTGTTATTCTATAAGTAAATATTACATCTTCACATATAAGTTATGCAATTTCACAAAAGTTACAATTGAAACTTCAAACAGATATAAAGTTAGACTCTGACAAAAACTTTAACTTTAGTTTATACTCAACTAAAACATGTTTAAACTCCAGCATTTTTTATGAAGTTTAAAATGTGCAATTCAAACTCTACGAGTTTTACATATTTAGTTAGGAGTATTTTTATCCAAATTTTATATTTACACAACAAAAAGAGAATATTTTTTAGTTATATTTCAAGCAGCAGGTAAATTTTGACTATCGGACCAAAAAGTGGCTAACTCACAACTTTTTACGATCATTATTAATTTGGGCCTCTTATTTTGTTTCCATCGGCCCAACCCGAAACCAACCGATTGAATTATCTTCTTCTTCCTTATGTTAACCTAATTGTATCGTCACGAAGCTTTCCCCTTCGCCTCACAGAGTTCGAAATCGGTAGCCATTGTCAACCAGGATGAGGAAGCTTAAAGCTCATGAAAAGAAGCTTCTGAAGAAGGTGAACTTCCTTGAATGGAAGAGAGAAGGAGGTCACAGAGAAGCTGATGTCATGCGTCGTTACCACGTCACTGGCAGAGACGACTACAAAAAGTATGTCTTTCCTATATCACATGTAAATGTTTCTGCTCTAACAGTCGTATTGGTGTATAAACCTAATTCCTTGTTTGTTTTATCTATTTAGGTACTCGGGTTTGTGCAGAACAGTGCAGAAGCTTGTGAATATACTGAAGCAGATGGACCCAAGAGATCCATATAGAATAGAGATGACCGATTCTCTTCTAGAGAAGCTGTGAGTGCTTTACCCTATTTTATTATGCTGGTATTCTCATTTATTGTTATTAATAATTACTCTTGTACTAGCTTATTTCTTCGATTTTAGTATTACATGTTGTATTATTTGTTGTTGCTATTGTTCTCGTCTCCTTGTTTTCAGCATGTTTTTTTTTTTCCTTTTCACTGCTGTGTTTGCTTTATACACTTGTTTTTCGATATTCTTTACTTAGCAGTGTCTATCGAAACAACTTCTCTAAGACTGCTTACACACCACCATCTCGAGATCCCACTTGTGGGATTACACTAGGTATGCTGTTGTGATAATTAAGTATCAAGTTTTGAGTTCCCTGATAATTTAAGTTGGTGAGAGATATTTTTCGAAGTGATACTAGTTACATAGGCTGAGTTAGAGTGGGGGGCAAAAAATTATGTTGTGTGTACTACAAGGTCAAAATTATTTTATATGTATATATAGTAGATGTTGAATCCCTGCTTCTTTGTGTTTATTTCTTTATATTTTGAATACCCTTATTTAAAGTCCTAGCCATGGATATCAACTTGTGACCTTCGTTGTGTAGTCCAATTACTTTTTATTTCTTGCTTAGGATATGTAGACAATTGTCAGTTAGAAAGACATTGGTGCATGAGTGATAGACCTTAATCTGTTGTAGCTATAAGATAACTCAACTACAGTACTTTTGTTTTCAATAAATGAGCATCAGATACTTGTTGAACATGTGATTTCTTCTGAAACAGTTGATGACTGCGTCCATCTCTGCCTCTGAGATTCTGTTTGCTTGATTTGTATGCATTACTATATCATATGAACTTAATGCAAAGATGATGATTAGCAGTATATATATGTGCATGAACATTTCCACTCTTCCTCTTTTCTTGGTTTGAGAGATGTTTTTATTGCTCGTCCTTGGGCTGAAAATCTTTCCTCAATCATTTTCCCTGTGAGAGCACATCCCCCTTATCTCTCCTTATTATTGACACAGATTTCATGAAATTATAAATTCTGATAGATGTCTCCTTAACAGGTATAACATGGGCGTAATAACTACAAGGAAAAGCTTATCCGTGTGTGAGAACTTATCTGTGTCATCCTTCTGCAGGTAAATGAGCTCTCTATATTTCATATTATGTAGTTCTTTACAACTACAAACAAGTTGGGGTTAGCTATATGAATCATCACTTACCATATTACACCATTTTAACTCATCTCATGCCAATATTATGCAAATACAAATACAAATAAAAAACATTTAAATTCTCTATATTTTCTACACGTAAAAATCTCTGAAAGGCAACATTATGCAGTTTTACGTGCATACAAAAGAACCTCTCACCTACCTATCTTCCAAGCACAAGCAATCATTTTGCAAATCTTCTTGGGTTGTTGATTTAAGACAACATTGCGAGTCACCACTAGTTGGTCATAAATGGAATTGTGTTACTGCATGTTATTGTTCTTCCTGATCAAAATTTGCAAAGATAATGTTCTTGGTAATAAAGACATGCATGTATTCTTCATTCACAGGCGTAGGTTGTCCACTATCTTGGTGAGGCTGAAGTTTGCTGAACACATGAAGGAATCAGTGACATATATAGAACAGGGTCATATTCGAGTTGGACCCGATACAGTTGTTGACCCAGCATTTCTCGTGACCAGAAATATGGAGGACTTCATCACTTGGGTAGATACATCTAAGATTAGGAGAAAGGTCTTGGAGTACAACGATAAGCTAGATGATTATGATGCAATGAATTGATGACTGGTGACGGATTTGTGAAGCATTTGAGAATTGAATGAGGGAAATGGAACACATTCTTCTTGGCCATTGTTGGAGTTCCCTGGCAGGTTTACCTCCTTCTAGGTTGCCTTGTACCACCACCCCTCTACATTTTTGATCCTGTAGACTGTTGAAAGATGTACACATTATATTCAACAGTAAAGTTTGATAGAAAATCTTTGAAATTTCTAGCGAATGTTAGTAACTTAATTCACTGTCCATTTGTAGTAGACATCTTGATTTTGTTGATCACACATATCGGTTCTTTGGAGTTAAATTTATTTTAGACTCCTTATCGAAGATGATTTTCTAATGCTTATGGATGGTAGTATGTTTGGTGTCAACTCGATCGATTTTATCGTACAAGATCTTATATGTAGAGATATTCTTGGGTGGTCAGCATATGAACTCTGAAATCTTTTACCCTATCAACTCTACAATCTTTTACCCTAGGGACATGTCTTATAATTTATGAAAGAAGAGCTTCCAATCTCAATGATAATTAATTGAGCTCCTAATTTAAGACTAGAAATTCTGTGAAGCAATCGAAGTTGGAGGTTTCAGTCTCATTTTTTATAAGGCTAAGCATTTCATTTCTACACTTTTTCTTATCTTTATGGAGGTTTATTTTATGTACTCCAAATCTTATCTTTTTGTGCCATTAAGACCTCTTTAATGGAGGCTAATATAGGTTACATTTAGAAGACATTCAAAGTACAAATAATATTTGTTTGAATTTAATTATTTGATAATCTAATTAGTTTGAGTTTGAAATGTTTAATAAAACATCTTAAAAAATTGAAGACAATTTTACAAAGCCAATATTAAAACATGCTTGATTCAAATTGAAGTAAATTAAGAAATAAAAAATAGTTGTAAATTAAATTATTACAATTTTTAATTATAATTACATCAATAATATGTGCATAATAATCTGTACTCCTTACGTTCCTATTCACATGCGGTCCTTATTAAAAATAAATGTTTCTTAATACGTAAATAATGCTACCTCTGTCCACTTTTAATTTTATGTTGCGTTTTAGAAAGTCAATTTGACTAATTTTCAAAATTAAATTAGATTGCATTAATTCGATATTTTAAACAAAAAATTTAGATATTCAAAAACTATACGAAAAGTACTATCAATTGCAATTTTTTGCATATCAATATGATGGAAAAATACGTCGTAAAATGTTAATCAAAGGTCTTATAGTTTGACTCTAAAAAAGGAAATCATGACAAATAAAAGTGGACGGAGGGAGTATTACACTTCCTAAAGTGGACGGAGGGAGTATTACACTTCCTATTTTACCCTTCACATGTGATCCTTACTAAAAATAAATGTTTCTTAATACGTAAATAATATTGCACTTCCTATTTTACCCTTGAAATTATAAGTTTAACCAACATAGGAAAACTAAATAATTAATTTATGTTCATTGGTCAATTTAATAAATCAACATAAATTAATTTATTTTCACTTATTGAAAACTTGACTTTAAAAGAACACTAAATAAATGTATAATGATAAACTTATCTAGTTTCTTAAGAAATATGAAATTTAGAACGATGACATATAAATAATAACGAAAGAAGTAAGAGATTAACAATAAACTATTAAGAAAGTTTTAATTTATAGCAACAATAAATACATTATTTTTTTTATATTCTACTGGGGCTATTTTGTTTCTTCTGAGTGTTTAATTACGGTGCTTCTCACAATTAGGAGTAACATTTTACTTTAGCGTACTTATTACGGTGATTGTCATTAGAGCTGTCAATATGGGCTGGTCCACTCCATTTGGGCTAATTCATACAGACTTTATAATTTGACGAGTCAGGCCGAATTAGTCCATTTTTTATGTGGGTCAAAACATGATCGGCCCAGCCCACAAATGTGTGGGCTACGGGCTTTGTCGGGTCAGCCCTCTTTTCTTAAAAGTATATTTTTTAAATTAAATTATAATTTAAAAATATTATCATAAATATCGACTAGTGTTATTACTTGTTAATCAAAATACATAAATAAAATTATTTATATAATATTTATTAAGTTGAATTTCAAGTAAAAACATAAATAGCTAAATAGAAATATTAACCTAATTGTTTTTCAATGATCATAATAAAATACAAAAACTATGATAATATTCCATAGGTTATGGCATATGTTGTTATTCCCTAGAATTTTTAAGAACTTTACTTTATAAACATAATTTGTATTTAAATTATAATATTTCAAACTTTAAACAGATTTTGAGTGTAGACTCTTGTTATTTTTAATATTTTATTTTATTTTTAATTTTTAATTAATTTTTATTTGGCCCACGAGCCGACCCTATTCATATTTCTCAAATCTCACAAATTGACAGACTTATTCAGCCCGAGCTAAAAAGTTCTTTTCTTAAATATGCTTCAAAAATCATTGCCCAATCATATTAAATTACGGATTAGACCAGACCGACCCAACAGGGCTAGCCCATATTGACAACTCTACTTGTCATTAACATTTTACTTAGCGTGCTTATTACGGTGCTTCTCTCACTATAAATACAGATTGGTTGTCTCATTTTCTTTTGTATGTATGTATTGCCTTCATCTTTTGTCTGCTCAGTGCTTTGGGTTCTTCGTTTAATCTTGCCTCTTGCTAAAATTTAGTACTCCCTCCGTTTCACAAAAAATGACCTCCTTTTCTTTTTAGTCAGTTTAAAAAAGAATGACCTATTTCCTTTTTTGGTAACATTTTACTTTTTGCTTTTCACGTGGCATGTTTAAGACCACAAGATTAAGGGCAATTTTGTACATTTGACATAACTTTAATTTAGGATCACAAAATTTAAAAGTCTTATTTATTTACTTAAATTTCGTGTCAAGTCAAATCAGGTCATTCTTTGTGAAACGGAAGGGAGTATTTCTATTCTGTGCATCTTCAACTGGTTTTTTTTTTTGGTTCTTTGGCGGCCCTTATTTTTCCGGGACCTAAAGCCCAGTACTGCCCTTGGAGTATGCCACCGGTGACGATGTCCGATCAAAACCCTAAACCCCAAATCAATTTTGCTGCAGCCGACCTATCTGCTTCTTTCATCCATTAAAAAAGAAAGAAGGAAAATTGGAAAACTTGATATTGTCAGGTTTTCTTGAATTTCTTGCATGCATTCGTATTAAAGAGAAAATCAAGAACTTGTTGTTTCTTTGAAGTTACATTCGTATCCTTAGAAACATGTTTTAAGAAAATCAAAGAGACTCTAGTTTTCTAGAATATATTGGCATTACATTACAAATATCAAAATTGGTGAGGCATGTGCTTTATATGAAAATTGATATACCTTTCCTCCTCTTACTATGATGCTCCATTCTAGTATCATAAGATTATTTTTTTTTGAAAAATGGTATGAAATAACAAATTATTAATTCAAATTGAATATTATAGTCATAGTTTCTTTTATATGTGGTGTATAAAAATTAATTGTATATATTAGTATAACATTTGTTTGTATATGTGCCATAGTTATACATAACAAGACATGTCTATATAATCTCTTTATGTATATATGTAGTAATTTTGTTTATATACAATTACAATTTTTTAGTTTGTTTATACAAATTTAATTTGTTGTTTGTATAGTTTCCATAGTTATACATAACAAGACATGTTTGTATAATCTCTTTATGTATATATGTAGTAATTTTGTTTATATACAATTACTATGTTTTAGTTTGTATACCGAATATACAAATACAAATTTTTATGTATATGTATACCGAAATATACAGATTAATAAAGTTTCCTATGGAGTGCAATTATACAAACTATAGCTATAACAAACAAATATGATTTTTATGTTTGCTAAACCTAAAATTTACTCTTTTTATTTCCCCATATGAATATTCTTATATTACAACACTATTTCTTTTTTCCATGAGATTTGCTGACTGTTCTTTTTATGTTTGTTATTCTTATAACTAGTTTGAACTTAACCCAATTTCCACCAGGTATATGTTGCTATAGGCAGTTGTACCTGCTATGTTAAGATGGTGATGGATGACTATGGTAAGTATTGGTTTCTTCGACATTGATCTAATGCATTTAATGTGCGGAAAGTTCTGCTCAATTTATTACATTACTTCATCATCTCAAGTTGTACTTTCTTTTGAAGGATTGTCGGAAGGAGAGGCTGTGAGCTCTAATTCTAACCTTTCTTTGTTGGAAATTGTTACTAAAACTCATGAGATGCCAAATGGTTATCAAAAGGTTTTGAAGGTAAATTTCTTTTGAGATTTAGTTGGTAGTATCCATTAGGATAGGTATAAAACTACTAACCTGACTTTTGTTTTTGCCATTGTTTACAGGATGACATGTTTTTGTAGCTTTGAATTGATGATTCTTGATAAGAAAATCTTAAGAATTATTTGATACCGCGAGCTATGCTCTCTTCTAGGGTGGATGGGGACTCACATAAATGAATTGGTGCTGGAAATCGAGGTAAAACAGATGAGCTTATAAGGAAGAAGAAGAGTAGAGAAGTCATACCAGCTCTTCCATTATACCATGGCAAGAAGAAGTTTTTAGGCACAATGCCAAGCAATTTGTCCTTTAGTGCTTGTTTGTGTTAATAATCAATGATGACAGGAGATGTGTGCAACTAGTTAATGTTCTTTTCCATCGTGCAGAAACTAGAGCTGTAAGGAGACTGTATCATTCTGCAGAAACTATCTGCTCGGAGCTTCCATGGCAGTCATCCCATCAATGTGATAAATCTTCCACCCCAAGTTGTGGTGACGGTGTGTTCTCTGATGTACGGTAATGTTATCAAATTTCTTGGGAGAGTTAGGTCTCTTTCTGATATTATCTCAATCAAATATATTAGTTACTCACACAACCTGATGTTTCTCTCTTCAGGCCAAGTGTGAAAATGAAACTTGTTGACATCTGAAATAGCAAATACTGGGCTCAAGGGGAGCACACAAGTACATGTGATGGGGAGTCAAAAGAACGTTCTGATAACGTAATTGGAAGTTCCAACAATTGATCAGACTAAAAAGATAACTTCATTCGGTCAAATTGAAGTAATCTTTACAAAATTGTATGTATAAAGATAAAACGGACAAACAAGGTGATTTTTGACGATGTTGAAAGTTGATATATGTGTCTGTTTGGTTTAAATTCAAGAGTTTTTGGAAGTTCGCAGCTTGCAAGTTTAGATGCTATTTGGTATATTAAAAACTAGCAGTTACTATGCTTTTTCCATTAGGAGCTTAAAAGGATTAGGTTCTTTCTAGAAAAAGAAACATCGATGGTCTTACCTTTCTTAGTTTAATTGATAAATATTACTGTTTCTTAGTGATGAATGTTGAGGTTCAAAAAATAATGTTATTCCTTCTCTTTTTATCCTGTATTTGAATCACTATATTGCATTCTTGATCATTATGTTCTTCTCTGTTGAAATGAATATACCTTTCCTCACTGAATTCATTTATTATGTTATTGTTTCAGTTGGTTGACATAGCATGTTCTCTCCGCGTTGAATATAATATGGATGCCTTAGCATTCTCTAACATTGAATGGAAGGAGCGAAAACTGCACTGGATCAGGTGGACATTTCTTCTGATAAATGTACTACTGTTAATTGCAAAAAGATACACACTCACTTAATCCTGAATAAAGATCTGTACATGTATCAATTATATTACTCACATATCTACTCTGTTCCGCAAGTGTATCTCTTTATAGAAACAAGTTTTGGTTGGTATTTCGTGAACAAATCGCTTGGATTAGTTTCTATGTGGAAATAGTTGCTTGAAAATCCAAATGAAACGACTTCACAAGTCGTGGGATTTGATTTTCTTGATTGCCTTCAAAAACACTTTCTTAATATTTCATAGAGGCTTTTTTGGATTTGACAGTAAGTTGGTGGAAAAGATTGTGTACTTACTGTTTTTATCACAATTGAAGTATTCTGTTATTTAGTGGGAATACATCTTGCCTAAACTCACATATATAGCTTAGAGTAATTCTGTTGAACACTTTTTAAGTTTGATACATTTCCTCTTGAATCTTGAGAATTATAACTTTAAATATTTTTAAAAAAAAATTGCAGATTTTTTTGTTGGTTGAATTCGAGTTGTGAACCCCAGAATTTCTATTATATTTATTTTTTACTTTCTAATGCTTATGAATGGTATAATGTTTGGTGTTAATTTGATTTTATTGCAGGATCTTATATATTCTTGGGTGGTCAGGCAATGAAGTTGAGTAGCATATAAACTCTACACATGGGTTAATTCCTGAGACTGGTCATTTTCTTTTACAGTATCCAATCTCAATGACAATTAATTGAGCTCTTAATTTAAGATCAGAAATTGTATGAAGCAATCAAAGTTATGGAGGTTTCAGTCTCATTTTTTTGTAAGGTTAATCTTTTTATTCTTATGCTTTATCTTGTTTTCTTTCAACGTCATTATGCAAAATCCTTAACGACTCCAAATGAGAGTTATTTTTGTTTATTTTATGTATTAAGACATCTCTTTGCACCATTTCATAATCAATGTCCGTGATATACTTATTCTACAATTGTTTGATCTGCTTGTATCTATATTTATTTTGTGGTGTATTTGGAATGATTAAAAAATATATACTTGCATTTATAATGGTTGTAATACAAAGTATTTAATTTTTGGCAGCCCAAAGTGGTGGCTATTTTACTAGTTTAGGTTAAATAAAGCAATATTAATGAGATTATGGTCAATACAGATAGATGTACACTTCGACTACATTGAGAAACAAAACTCGAAGGCTCTTCTAGGGCTCACTCGCAACTCGTGTAACAGGGGAATTAGAGACGCACCTACAAAAGAATACTTCACATAAACCGAAGTAAGAAGACTAGGGAATACAATATTTAACCAAACTCAGCCTTCTACACATCCTCGGTTTGGCCCGCCACCGAGCAAAAAAATGTACATAATCCTCACATTGACTGAACCCAGAAAGCACATCACAAAAACAGCTTTGATAGATCAGTTTTTCCCACCACTGATTGCAGCATGTACATAATCCTCACATCGACTGAACCCAGAAAGAACATCACTCAAAACACCAAGAACATCAAATGCCTCCTGGAAATCCGTTGCTGAAGTCATGTCATCAAGCCATGATAACAGTTCAGACGAGAAATCTGCCATTTCCTTAACATTTAATAGTCTCTCTTTCATGACTACCTCCCAGCCTTCTAGCTTTCTGCCCTCGTCATCATCTTCCACATTCTTGGAAGTCCCTTGGGTTTGCAAGGTGGTCGCACTAGGTGATTTTTTTACCTTGAAGAAGCGCTGCAGCTGTTCTATCAAACCAGTGTAGACAAGCATTGGTTGAATAGTTGAGAATAACTCAATTGATCCCCCAGCCTCAGAAGCAGATGTACTTGTACTTCCCGACTCCGTTTTCAAAGCCCCAGACACATTGGGGGAAGAGCGAGGCACAGGCCTGCCATGAGTCCGCTGGATATACGCATGGTATATACCTCGTTGTAAAAAGGAAGAGCGATTCTGCAGCCACGACTCATAGGATTCTGAAAGAAGTGAGGTAACCATCATGAATTGGACAGTCTCCTCTGTACCAGCAGAAGTCTGAGTTCCAATGGTAGTGGAGGCTCTGGATTCTGATGCAGGAGAACTTAAATAGGTTGAGATAGACTTGATCATGATATGCTGCTGAGAAGAATCATGATCAAGAAGGTGATGAGCCATTTGCATCATGAAAGGCAAAAATCGAGCATTACTGTCTTTTCCACCACCCCTGCAATCTGCACTAAATGAAGCACCAGTGGCAAATCGAGCAAGCATCTGCATGTCACCCAAAAAAGATTTGCATTAGCATCAACAGTCTCTGTTGTAAGCAGCTTCACCTACTTCAGAAGTGGAAAAATCAGCCCAAAAATATGTAACCAGCCAAAGCTTGAACTGGTTGGGTCAATAACTAGAGAGCTAATGGTCAAGATGGGTTGACCCATCAAACTATTGGGTCAGCTTGGGTTGAAACAAGTGTTACCTAACGGGTTAAGACCCAACCCAACAGGTCATAATTAATTATCCAAGTTGGTGACCATTAGCAACTTTTGAACCCCAGCAGGAATGATAAATTTCTAAGCAGATTGTGGGTTCTCGACTTTTTGTACTTCTAACAGAGGTAATGTTGACTTAGTTGTGTTTCTGACCTTATTGCTGTCAAATTTTAAACATCAGATAGTCTGATTTGGAATACGTTCAACACATATTCTTACCTTTTCTGCAACTATTCTACTCTATCAAATTACGATGGGAAAAAGTAGAATAAAATGATTATAAAATGAAGTTGAATAAATTGGAAAAGGATTTAGAAAAACAGAAAAGAGGTCCTGATTTTCCATCCGAAGGGAAGTCCATTTGCCATAAGAGAAAATGAAACACATTTTTGACCAAGTTTTCAGATCTACTCCATGCTCAAGAGAGAGAAAATTTAAGAACGAATTTTATGAACAAATTCGTAGTCTCAAAAAGTGCAAGAACTTTTTCTTAATTTATTGAACCAATTTAACCTTCTGAAATCAACAAAAGAGGAAGCACACAAAATCAACAATAACAACATACCCAGTGAAATCCCATAAAGTGGGGTTTGGGGAGGGTAGGTGTATGCAGACCTTAGAGAGGTCGTTTCCAAAAGACCCTCGGCTCAAGTGAAGCAAATCAAAGTAGGAATGTGAAGAAAAACATGACAACTAATAGGAAAGCATTGCAGAGCATATATGCAAGTAACCGTAACATCAACAAAACATGGTAAACAGACGATGACAGATACCAAAGCACACAAAATCTCATGTGAAAATGAAGGTTGTAATCCAACAAGAGAACTGTTTTTGACTGGTAGAATAACAGAGAATAAAAAATAAAATTCAGAAAGAACATGCTTTGGTAGTTCAGAAGGGCATTCTGTGAGATAAAGAAAGATTAATTACTGTAAGAACATGTATTGGTGAAGTATGGTGGAGGAAAATAAAGTAGCTAGGTCAAGTTGTGGGTTATAACCAGTTGATTTATCCCACTTTAACCCAACCCATATTGACACAAGCAAACTTTAGGCAAGGTTGGGTCATTAGCTGTTCAATGCGTTAACCTGTCTTGACCTACCTAAAATTGACCCAACCCTCCCATTTAACACCCCTAACCTACATCATCGTCCAACAAAACCATTCCTCCCTCCTGACCCCAACCACACGGAAAGGGAGGGATTAAAATAAAAGAGGCTGGAACAGAGAAGGCAACTATGTTTTGAAGATAAAGCCAACTATTCCAGAAGATGTGCTTAGGGCTGTTCGATTTTTGGTGTAAAGGAATACACAAATGTTACCTTCTTAAAAAAGAAAAAAAGAGGGATAGAGAAAAAAAAAGAAAAGATCAGGAGTGGAGAGATGGAAACATGATAGAAAGGAATAACAAAGATGGAAACTCACCAAAACAATGTCGTAAGTTAACAACCGGAGCCGACTCCCATCAGCACGCCCAAGAGCATTCAGGTAATCCCAGTATTGGTCAACATAGCGTATATATTGGCCTATTGGTACTGATGGACCTCTCAGTGGGAAAAGATTATTGCATAGTGTCTCGTTATTTCTTAGGGCTGCTCCATCCCATTCTTTTTTAGGTTTACTTAAGGCCGCATCTGCTCGTTTAGCCTCCTGATGGCACTGAAAATGTATGATGTTGAAATGGCTGACCGTTGTGTAGACACAGTCCCCACGAGCATTTCCAGGGCTTCCAACACCAAGATTAACCCGTTTACTATAAGTGTAAACACCAAGCAAGTCTGTAGGGCGCAAGCGGTAGCCTTCACGACAAACCATGCAAGCCAAGCCTTCCTCTTCTTCATCCTCAACATCTTCCAAACCTTCCAAGACAGGTCGAGCAACAACAATACGTTCACCACCATCTGAGGACAGTTCTTGGTGCATACCAAGTCCCTGGTACCATAAAAATGAGACGAATCTCCTTAGTTACGATATTGGCACAACCGAAACATCTATAACCTCAATTGTTAGATATTAAATGTTGCATCTAAAAGAAATCTAAGAAGCTTCATTAAATAGATCATAAGGAACACATGGAAAGGGAAGAAGCATATTGTGTCACTAGATTAAAAGATATTCTTGCCAGAGAATGATTAGATGCTTGATAGAAAACTTTTCTACTTTAGCATCTGCATATAACAATATGAAGTAACCACCGACCTACATTGAAGAAATTCTAGCTTCAGTATCAATCATTTCCTAAGAGATAGATACTGTTGCTAAGCTTCAGTACAATCCCACAGCGTCTCAATATCAGTTCTTACATTCAAGACAGACACTTCTAACTTCCAATTTTAAATTATATTTAGCAACATGTTTCAACTACTTAAGAAATATTCTTAAGTAATGCTCCTGTTATGTCTACTCATCATCTAAGGATCCCTAGTTCTGGAAATGCTTTGTTACCAAACAGGAGACGATGATATGCAATTTTGCTGGGAAGATTTGACCATAAAATATGCTTCAGATAAGGACAAGTGGTATTTCATCATTCATTACTAGGCAACACATCAGTTGTGTTAAGTCGAGCCAACACAAAAATGAAGACGCAAAGGACATTAAGAATAGTAATGTAGGAGTTAAGTGTAAAGTGGGATGGCAAGGAACCTGCAGTAATTCTGCTCTCTTCCTCAATGCTCGTCGCCTCATCTCATCCTTTGTCGCATGACGTAGTTGGTGAACTTTCTGAGCTAAGAACCCATCACCTTTTCCCTCCTTGTCAGACAGCGTGTCCAACAAGTTTTCAGCCCTGGCTCCAATCTCATTTTCACCGGCGACTCCCTCTAAAGCATGAAGCAATGGCAAGATTCCTCCTTCATCTATGCACTTTTGAGTTGCCAAATGGCCCATTGACAAGCCCCTCAGCATGGATAAAATAAGAGGAATAGATGGAAGCTTTAAACCCGAGGCCCACTCCACAGTTGATTTGAAACCAACCTGTCCAGTGAAAGCAAAGCTTTCTTTCAGATGGCTGATTGCAGCCCCAGTAATCCCTTTTTCCAGTATAATATCTTTCAACCTCTCTCCACAGGAACTTGTCTTGAGGGATTCTGAAACCCTAACAAAATTCTCTAGGGTGTATTTTTGCTTTGAGGCTTGCTGTGCAATTGTTTCATCTTTCATATTGTCTTCGTAAAGTTTTTGCAGCCTATCAAATTCGTGCCAATTCTGTAAACAAGGTTCAAAATGCTGTACAAGAGCTTCCATTGCTGCAGGTTCCCCGTAAGTCAAGTAGGGCAATATTCTTGCAACCATCTCAGTGTTCCTCTGCTGCTTATTTGACTTTCTAAGTCCAGATGGATGAGACAATCTTTCAAGGAAAAGTAGTACAATTTTCTTTGCCTGTTCACCAGCACCTGCTTCATCACTGGAGACTACATCTACATCAGAAGTAATGCTGATGTTATCACTCTCATTTGCTTCTAGTGTTAAGCTCTCCACGATCAAAAGAATACCCTCAGCTGGTTCCATGGCATCCACAAAGAAAGCACGCCTAGCAGTCTCAAGAAGTAAGCCTAAAGCTCCCAGCTTTAGCAATGCTTTCCTGTTTTCTCTTATCTTGCAACAAAGCATGAGCAAATTAAGCACTGCAACTAACTGCTCTCGATTGGACTTGAAATCATCTTGCAAACGCTGCAAAATTAACCAGTTTCAAGACATGAACAAGGTCACAAACAGAATCTGTCATGATCTAATTATCACCAGTATGTCATTTGTTTAAGCTACAGAAATGTATAACCTTTCTTGCGCAGTCTCTTCAACCCAACATCCAAATACAACCAGTTCTAACAACGGGAAATAAAAACCAAAGCAAAGCAGGAATACCAAGCAAAAGTACTACTAGAAGGGAAATGAGTTGCATGTATAAAATGAATAACCTGCTAAAGTTTGAATCAATACTTATATACCTGAACCATGCCTAAAAGAATTTCAAGTCCACCACAATCCCGCACTGCACCAGCTATCGCAAACTCCACTTCTGGATCTTGGGTCTCCTCTCTATCCTCGTCAATTTCTTTAATCATGGGCTCAGTAGCTTCACCATCTAAGCCCTGAATAAAAGATCGAGGAAATGTTAGCGTACCAAAGAAGCTATACAAATGCCAATCAAGCATAGATGTAAATCAGGTTTTTCAAGGACAAAAAGACAAAAACAACATAATAGAGCCATGAAAAGAACATTTTTTTCCCTTTAGGTTTGCATCAGGAGAGGAAGAGGCAGGCCGAAGAAGTATTGGGGGGAGGGCGGGGGAAGTGATTAGACAGGACATGGCACATCTTGATCTAACCTAGGACGTTTGGAGGTCGTGGATTAGGGTAGAAGGTTAGTTGGTAGTTGAGCATTTCTCTTGCCTCCCTGCGGGATAGGCTTGGTGGTTATGCTTGGACCTTCCTTCTTACCAATAGTATTAGCACATTTCTCGTAGTTATTTGATCTTCAATTTCGGCTATACCATTGGTGTTTTTTTGGGGTGCTGATTATTGCATTATTTTGTTGTTATTACTGTTATTTCTCCTGTTTGTTTTGTATTACTCTCCATTTTGCACTGTTTTGTTGTTGTTGTTGCTCCCATATCTGTATCCCCTTTTCAAACTGTTTGATAGGCTTTATTTAAGTTGAGGGTCTCCCGGAAACCACCTCTCTATCTCTAAGAGGTAGGGGTAAGGTCTGCGTGCACTCTAACCTCCCCCAACCTCACTTGTAGGATTACACTGCGTATGTTGTTGTAAGGTTTGCATCAACTACATTCTACAATACAATGGCAGCAAAAAAAAACAAGAGAACCTGCAGTCGGTAGGTCACTGTCATTGGAGGACAATCTCGAACTGATACAGCAGCACTGGAAGAAAGTGAAGTTGTCGAGGCAACTACACTTGCAGACTGACTATTGGATTTCTTCCATACTAGCTCAAAGACTTGAGCAATACTCAAATCTAGAGAGATAATATTCCCAGCGACCAACAATTCCATGCCATAATCATCTTCAAGCAGACCCAAGAGATCAAGTTGCTGGCAGATTTTATTTTTGACATCACGCATCAAGGGACCAATTTCAGCACTTGAATATGGATTCTTCGTCATTGATCCCCTGATAAATTCTTCTTGTGTATGAGCCTTGTTCAAGATCAGAAGATACACTGGCTCTGGTTTTGATGGGCTAATCAGATTGCAGAGTTGCTCCAAGATGAACTGCATGACAAAATAGAAGAATGTAAATTCACCAACTACTATGCACCGAGCAGATAGTGGAGGAAGAAATCGAACTGACTCCCTATATACCAAAATAAATAGGAATCCAGGCAATGATCAAGTATCAGCAAAAGGAAAAGTAAGGCTTCAATCTGCTTGATAAAATGGTCTTCCCCAATATCAACTAAAGAACAAACTTTCCAACAATATAATTTAAACTAAGAAAGCATGTTAACTGTTTCTCATTTGAAATTGGGAATATCTGATGAAGAAACTTGTGGAGAAAGAAATTCAAGAAATCATGTACAAATTGTTCCATTGGTATTGAAATTACTATCCCAAATAAGTAGTTTGTCAACCGCAATCTGATACTCCAGCAAAAGAGGAAATCAGATCTGCTGCACGCATTTTCAATTTTTGAGCCCAAAAATAAACTAAAGAAGTAACAGAAAAGCAAACGTAGGAAATCAATTCATAAACCAGAATATTTTCTCCACAAAAAGAATTTTAAAAAAAATAACACTTCACTAATATGGCAGCTTTTTTCTTTGGGGAAAAATCAAGAAATTCATTACGCACCAAAGAAGTTCGGCCTCTGTTCTCATCTCCATGAATTTGTAGACCAGAAATGCATGCTTGGATGAACTGACGTTTATTTTCATTGCTCTCTAGCAGAAGACTATCAAGAAGATCTTTGAGAAGTCTATTACAGTCATTTATAAGTTTTGTCTTCTGCACAACCAAGCCCCTAATCACAATTAAAGCCTCAAGAACCTCTGAAAGCAAATGCTCTCTCATGAATCTACATGAGAACAGCCGAGAAACATTGATCAGCAAATATGTCAGAGTAAATAATTCAATATATTAAGAATGTAAAGAGTACTTACCTGGATCTGATGTTTGGAACCTCCAAAAACTTGCCAAGGAGCTCAATAAGTTTATGAAGAATAAAGCCCTGAGATATGTCAACATGCAGGCTCCTCTCCAACTTTTCAACATTAACCAGTTCCTGAGTGATCAACTTACATATCGTTGTTAGGCAACCACACACAGTCAAGAAAAGACGAGCATCCTCCGAGTCTATCATTTTAAACAGCAGTTCGAAGTACTCAGCAGCGTTTTCTCCGGCAGAAAGAGTTGCCGATAACAAAGACATGAGCAAGTTTAGCAAGCGAAACCGCCGTGATGAACTCTGGCCACAGAGTAAGCTAATCAACATACACATCTCCGACCTAATAGACTGTGAACAAGCACTCAGTATGAGTTCCGTAACCCATGAACCCAGCTCAAATGATGATATCTCACTTCTAGCTGTTTTTGAAGCATGTCGCTTCCACCTGAGAAGATATTTCAGTGCAAGATAGTCATGCCTCTGAAGACGAGATCTTTGACCACTTTTTCCAGCCGGAGAAACCTTATACTGTCGTCTCACAAAATCTAGATAGGAGGCTCCTTTTTCCCACTCTGAATAGCTCAACAGTTGTATATCTTGAGCCTTCTGAGAGCCATTCCAACTTTTCTCTGACGATCCTGACATTGACTTACTCCCATTAACAAGGCTATTAGATCCAGAAACATTTGAACTGTCATCTTTCACTTGTGTGACATGAGAAGATTTTCCTGCTCCTTGTTCTTTGTCAACAACGTTAGGCTTTGGAGGAGTACAAGCCTGAGATATGATCCTCAGGCAAGGAAGAATCACATGCTCAGATATTGCAGGATGTTTAGCTCCCACCTTGATAGATGCAAATAACAACTGGAAAACGACTCTTAATCTTGATTCCCAGAATTCATCCGACAATGAACACACATCAGAAAGCAGTGACAACTCCTCACGGGTAGCCAACGCAATGTCCATGGAGCGATGATGTTCAAGGCAATACATTACCTTCTTCTGTATTAGACTGTTCAACTCAGCTACTGCATTAGTGTCACCCTCAGAGAAGGCACAAAGAGCTCCTCTAGCTTGGACGCGAGCTGTTTTAGGGCCCTGATGGATGTTATTTTCGAACAGCTCAGACAGAACACCAGCAGCAACAAGTTGCTTCTTAGATGTCGGATGTTTTGATAGCACCTGTAATATCTCCAAACACTGGGTGACAAAAGTTGAAGCACAACCATAGCAACTATTCGGTACCCTTGAAACAACAAATCTAGAGGCTGGACTAGCATTATCTGATTGTTTCTGATGCAGGTAATTCATCAAAACCCGCCTCAAACCTTGGAGGGTTTGAACACTCTTACTGACAGAATCAAATGCTGCTTTGCATTTCTCACCATAAAGGACACCCAGAAGAGCAATTTTACGGTTTATCTTGCATGAAGGTCCAGGCAAAGAGACCATCATTTGCTGAACTGAATCTTTCTGCTGAGAGTCCATCTCATTTTCACCAACACTAGACACAATCTTCAGCAAAGGTTTTTTGAATCCTAAAAGCTGCTGATATCTACGATGAGCATTTTCCGACTCTGCCTCTATTGCAGCCAACCCCCTTTTCATGTCTTCATCATTTTCCATGCTATCAAAAGTGAAACTTGGCTTTGCCATAAAATTAAATTCAAACCGACCATATTTGCTGTATCCACACTCATTGCATAAGAAGGAATCAAGATTTTCATAATTGATGTTCCGGCACTGCCTACATTGATAGGCATTCTCATGACAATTATTGCAAATACCGTGCCTATCAGTCACAGCCCGACTGCAACGAGGACATTGCAATGGCTCGAGAGACAAAGCTTGAAGATTTTCATAAAAAGAATCCAATTCAATCATGAAATTACATGCTGTGATTGGGATGGCAAAATCAACTTTCAGCTCGGTCTGATTAAAAGCAAGATGGCAGCTTTTTGCACGCTTCCAAAGGGACCAATTGTTTTTCAACTCTGACAAGTCAGCCACGGGCCTGTTATTGTAATAAAGGTTCAGAACTTTCACTGACTTGGATTTCCGAGCATCATGAACATTCATGGCCACACTCTGAATGGTGTAGCTACCAGTACATTTCACAATGATGCGGTTGTCTGTAAACTTTGTTTCTGACTTCAAACTTTCAAGCTTCATCCTACTAGAGGGAACCTCAGGGGAGCTGCAGGCTACACAAGGCTCACTCTCAAGGTAGTAACCATCAAATTCCACCAAACCACTCAAAGTGTTGTATATTCGAGAGTTTGGATGATTAGCCAAAAGCTCATTTTGTGAATGGAGTGTGTCAAATATGCAACTAATCACATCAGTGGTCAAGCATTTGTCAACAACTTCAGCACTCTGTTGCTTCGCACCATGATCGGGGACCTTCCCTAACAATAATGTAACAAGTTCTGTAAATTCAATGATGTTCTGCCCATACATTGGCAAAAAATTTACCTTCTGCAAAAGAGCAGTTAACAATGTTTCCTTGAATGCCAGATTCCCATGGTACCAGACACCGAGAAGAACTGATTTGGATTCTGAGCGCACGGAGCTTGAATTCCATTCCAATAGAAAGCAGTCAACAAATTGCTTCAACACATCACCTTTTCCACTGAAAACATCAACCACTGCTTCCATATCCAACTGAGTTTTTTCAACACCAGAATCACTTTCTTCTCCCTTCTTCTTCTTTTTAGATTCAGGGGCTTGTGACCCTAATTTAATTGCAGCTGTTCCAACTTCCGCTACCTCAGCCTTCTGTGATGAGTGGCTGCTATCCTTCCCAGTATAGAAGGCCAGATTCAGAAGCTTCAATGTCTGAATTACACACTCCTCCCCAAAATAAAATATTCCATTCAAAAGGAAAGGAAGAACATCACCATGCCTTAAACAATACTTTTGCCAATTTCGAGGACGAGCTGCAGCGACTTCAGCCATGGTTGTTAGGCACCTTACTATCTTCACACTTCTCTCGTACGAGATTGAACTTTGAAATCCACCAGATTTATTTATGTGTTTATAGAGCTTTTTAACTTCAGTTGAGAACTGCCAAGAGTCTCGAACACTGTAGTAGTGTGTCTTACTACCACAGAGATGCAGAAAAAGCCTCCTAGCATACCTTCTAACATAACTGGTGTTAGGATTGTTGATATAGCTGCAAAGAACATCCTGATATCCATCTAGCTTCAAATCTTTACCAGAAGGCATCTTGTAGAGCTTCTCTTTCTCTCCAGCCTTGTCGTGTTTCTCTGGTCGTATCAAGCTGTAGAGCAGACGGAAAGTGTTCTCCAACAACAGCCGGTGGTAGTCCACAAATATGTCCGCTCGGTGTGATTTTGCATATGAGTCTGAAAAGAATGGAGAGAAGTTACCTGCAGGCACTTCCCTGCGGATTGTCAACAAAGCACCACAACCAGAAGCGCTGTTCAACCCAGAAGATGGATCTGTGCTAACAGATGGAGATTTAAAAACTTGAGTTAGCTCCTGCAGAATGTTCATCAGATAATTGACAAATGCTTGTTGCCTAAGATAGCCACAAGCACGAAGTAAATGAGAGATGAAGTCTATTTTCTCTTGACCATCTAAGGTAGATGAAGCAGTAACACAAGTGGGAGTTGAGATATGTAAGGCAGTTTTGTCATGCGCTTCATTCACCACACCACCAGATTTAGTCGCAGAGCCATCGGTTCCCGGTTGATGCCAGTTTCTCAGCATTAAGGTAAAGAACATATATACCAGGATTGTGACTTCCCCAAAAGGGGTGCGGCTTCTGGATGTGAAAGGTTTATTCAGATTTATCTCATCCAAAAACCATTTTATCAAATTCTCCAATCCTATGCTTTCAGGTTCTGAACTGTCAGCAAATGGTCCACCAACAGCTGAAGACAATCTGTAGAAGAGCTGCATAACTGGAATAGCCCCAGTTCCTGAAGTAGTTTCCATCCATCCTTTCAGTTGCTCAAGTAGTTCAGAAAGAAGGAGAGAGTTAACAGCTCTTTTGGAAGCAGAAATAGTAACAGGATCAAGTATTGTTTCTGAAAACTCTTCCGATTCAGTTGGTTCCAACTCGTGGATTGATGGAGCAGAACTCTGCACGCCAACATCAGATGCAACTGTCACCAAACCTGAATCACTTAAATCATCAGTAGTGAAATGAATTTCACTTCCTTCCCCACCAAATGTTTCCACTTCAATTGGAATAGCTGTCATAGGGTGATCTCTAGAATGTGGTGGTGGGAGTCGGTCTGCATCTAGCACTTCATAACATGCCTCACACAAATCGAAATCTGGGCACACAGTGCAGTGCCATCTTCGCCTTAGGATAGGAACAGTAGAGCAACCATCACAACAATATTGAACAGATGATGTAATGGAGTCTTCTTCAACCATGACCTGAGTACTTCCACTAGCTCCAGCAGAAGCATCAACTCGCGAAGGAACAGAGGATGAGTTCTCCGCGTCATCAGTACCTATCATTGTTTGCTTGGGGAATGGAACTTGAAGGAATCTTGACGATATAGCCAAGCTGGAACCAAAGAAATGAAGATTTGGAGACATAAGCAAATGAAAAATGAAAAAATCACAGTAAGGCTTTCAGAGAAGTAGATTCAAAAGCTATAACAACCTGCTGGATGTTTGAACAGCCTCATTGGCAGAGAACAGCAGTTTTTTAAACAATGAAACAGCAGGTGCAACAGAAGACCTGCCACCATCTTTGCCATGCAATGCTAAACACTCAGCATAACAGTAGATAAGTTCGACAGACGACACAACAATATTGTTCATGGTCTGTGTGTCTGGTTGCTCTATGTCTAAAATTCCCCAAAGAACTTGCATGAGTCCATCAACAACTTCAGAACCTACATTCAAAAGAACAAATAAGGAATTGCCCATGGAAGGACGCCCAAAAATTGTTTTCTGAAGGTAAAATTTGATATGTTATAATGAATTGCTTCATAAAGTTGTCAAGAGTGACAAGAGACATGTAAACAAACAGATAAGGGAAGAGAGAGAGAATTGGGGGACAAGGAGGTTGATCAAAATAGTGAAGGAAACAATGCCCTTCATTATTTTGACCCTAGCAAATCGCACCACATCTAAGGGTGAGGGGCACTGGATACTAATACAAAGAGTTATCAGTAAACCAAAAACAAAATTACCATTCATCTCAAGAAAAGACGCAAGGTTTGAGCGACGATGCAGTGCAATCTTGGAAACCACACGCATCTGTGCAGTAAATTCCTCCACAATCCACCCAGAAGTGGTCCCATCCATGCCAAGTTTTAATGAGAGCATGGCGGTGGATTTCACAACTCCAGCAAGTCGGATGGCATCCTTAACCTATTCAGACAGAAATCTCCAATCATGTTAAAATATTTTACAAAAACAGAGAAAGAACAAAATTAATTCACTCATTTCAGACAGATGGTCCAGGCAGTTACTTGGTAATATATCTCCCTCTTTGGGAAGACAGCCTGCAGAACACGATTGGCAGCTGCCTGCAACAGAGGCTCTCTGTCACTTTCAAATACTGTTTCTAACAATGGCTTACACTTCAATTTGCTCAGCTCCCCCTTGGCTTCCTCAACTTTTGAGCAACCTTGTGGTTTGCACAAAGAGTAGATTCTTGATAAGAGCTTCAGTCCAGCAGCCACAACTTGTTCCTCCAGTGATGCAGACTGTGTTGCACGACACTTCCTCCTAGATCCAGCAGGCCATGAATTACAACCAAGTACACGAGCCTCCATGTCAAGAACAGCATCCATCTTCTCTTTCCACCCAAATTCATCCTTCGATCGGCCATAAATTTCCAAGGAATCTATGCGGGGTAAAGCAGATCCACTAAATGTTGGCCCAACAGATATTATAAATTCTTCATCAGCAAGGAGTGACTCGGCGACTGTAAACGGAACATCATACCAAGAACGCATTCCCTCATCTAATTTTATCCCTCTCTGAAATACAGTTATCTCAGAAGGTATGTGATTCGCTGATGTGTTACCCACATGCAATCGCAGACCGACCATGACAAGGTCAGGATTCGAATTGGAAACAGTTACCTGGAATAATGGCACACATTAGAAAGTTGTAATATAGGAGGCTATGATCTAGATTCCAAAACAGAGTGCATCAAAAGTTAGCATGCTAATTTAATGAAAATAACAACAACGACAACATACGCCAGAAAGATTGGGGCCAAAACCAGAGAGCTCACAGGAATATCAAACAGTACAAATAACAAAGAAATATAGTATTCAAATGTTTGTATTCCCCTATTAGGGGATAATAAGCTCTCACAAAAAGTAGCAGAGAAGGCTGAAAAGTGACTCCCATTATGTTATTCACATCGCCGGAAGAGGGACTGGAACGATCCTACGCTATTTAGCTCCAAGCTCATCATATTCTCCAGAAGGAAAAGATAAATTCTTAAAACCAAAGTTCACTACAGGAGATGAGATTGGATCCGCATCATCAGCTATGGATATGCCTGCTTTGCTACATTTGAATTACCATACCGAAGCTAAAATTTCAATATCATGGTATCTGTATTACGGTATTTGGTGTGCATTTTCAAGAAAAAAAATCAACACAATTGGGATTTTTTTTTATTGGAAGCAGTTACTAATTCATGATGTACGGTATTTATTAAAAAAAAGTATTGCAATAATAATATTGTACCGAAATTTTAAATTAATTATACAATCAATATATATTATATTATTCTATAGATAATAATAACTTTTTAATCAAAATACAATCAAATAAAAGGTCTAAAATCCAAAATTTAATTCATTAGGGAATATTAAGGACTTACAATATAATCATATGTTTGATTAGAACTAACAAATATTTACAATTTAAAATAATCAAATAGTACTAGTACAACTTAAACCTCATTTAATGTCATCTTCAAAAGTGTCGTGGTATTTGTTTCATACATCCAACTTAATCTTAAGTATTTTTTTAACTATCCTTGTATTTTATTTATTTTTTTAGTTAGAGTTGTGTACACTTCTTTTTTTTTTATGTCTGGGCCAACTTTCACGCACCTTGACTAATTCCACTGGATAGAATAGCTTAGCTAGCATTCCAGGAGAATCTAGTCATTTAAGAACTTCGTTGCCACTAGTAAATTAGACCATCCCCCAAAAAGAACTCGGAGCCTAAAGAGAAGAGAGTTCAATCTACAAGAAGCTGGCAGAGCTTTAGCCATTGGACCACATCCATTTATCCTAAACGGTAACCCTTTTCATATTCATTCTTCGAATGACGCTAGTGGAGACTAATTCCTTCCGACTACGGAAGATACTACTCCAGTCCTTCCAGTGGTTCCTTCCCTAAAAATGGAACGAACCAAGTTAACCTATACGAGAGTAAGGAATAAAAACCAACAATCAACTTACCGCTCTGTCACCTCCCACATCAACATGTACCAGGTAACTCTGGCCACCAAGGATAGGACGGATGGAAAGGATCACCTAGTGTTTCTGTCTTTGCTAGGATTTGAACCTGACACCCTTGGGTGCTAGAGTTGTGTACATTTGGATTCTTACTTATTAGACTGTAAATTTTATAGTAATTGCTCTTCTTTATTGAAATGTCATTTCTATGATGATTATTAACGATGAGAATTGTTTTTGCTTTTCTTGAATATGTTTTTTTTATGTGATGTGTTAATATGGTATAATTGAGACGTTTCTTGAAAGTTGAAGTCACAATTCTCTACTATATGTAAAGAACATTATGTAGAAGATGTTGAACAAATAGTTGATCTTTTAGGCTTTTTGTCAATAATCTAGGCTCTTTTTAGCACTTTTTGGAGGTCTCCAGAATATCAATGTTGGAGAATACAACATTACGAACTTCAAAAAAGAAACTACAGGTAAGTCAAAGTTGAACAAACTATGTTTACTGACTTACCGTACCACACTTTCCAGGACTGTAAAGAATAACGATTGCACTCATATAGAACAATGCCCATGTGTATATTGGTAATTAGAGTTAAAAGCCTTATCTGGAAAAAGGGCAAATGCAATCACACATTTAATCATATTCAGTTCAAAAGATTTGGTTGATCTTAAAAGGGGATCTTATATAATTTCGTGCATAAGGGCTACTTCTTTGTTTTGTCCAAACTCAACATTGCACTCTCTTTCCAGTAAATAACAACTTCAGCCAATTTCCCATCAAAACAATACACTTAAGGCTTGTCTAGTAGGAAGGGAAAGGGATAACTAATCCTAGAATTAATTTCAGGATGAGTTTATCCAATGTTTGGTTGGGATTAAATCGCGGGATAACTTATCCCAGGATTGTAGTGTTATTTTTATCCCACATAGAGAATGGGATAACTAATCCCAGGATAACTTGTTCCTAACCAAACGAGCCCTTAGCTCATTTAAGATTCAACAGGCAAAAGCAAGGATAACAACCGCATATGATCATGCTCTCATCTCTACTCAAAACACCTAGATTGTGTAGTCAGACCACCAAACACAAAAATAAAGATTGAAATTGTCAAATCATCACTCAACTCCAACTTTAACCTTTTTAAATGTGAAACATTTTCCACTTCAGAGGGTGAATCTTAAACAACCATGTCTAGACAGAGGCAAATTCAATGAATTAGGAGACAAATATAAAATTACCTTGAATCCACCAGGGCTGGGACTCTCTAAGAATCCTTCATCAGAAGCCAGGGTTTGTTTAGCTACTTCAGAATCACCATTCCTTACAGCATCACTACTCAGCTTCACATCTTGTGTTATACATGTAGCTCTCTCAAAAAAATCAAGTGGAAATTCTGGTTTTGCACCTCCATAAGCTTTATTGTTGAGGATCCCAGGGCCAAGCTTCTTAACCTTATCACTGATAGCACTGACACCAGAGTCGACACCAGCTGGAACATGTGAGTATATCTGAAGGCTTCCATCTTCATGTAACACAAGACAGTGGATTTTGTCTTTTGACAAAGGCTTATGAGCAGCAACCCCTACAACAGGAGATGCTGAACCCACTGAATTTCGCAAGTTCTGTACGAGTACTTCATGTTCACCAAATGAGACAGCACATGCAGCATTTGAGTTCAAACTTGAGAAGCAACCAAGCAAGGCACTGCCACCAAATAAATCTCTCCACCGGTGCAATCCTGCTGGCCGAAGTTTACCATCTGTTCCATTCTCCAATATGGCAGAGGCCTCTATTAGGGAAGTTACATCTGGATTTACTCGGCCAACCAAGGTAGTCCCATCTTGAAAGGACAAAAAGAGTAACCGATGCATTAGCGAAAAATATAAGGAAGAACCTTTTGCATGTCTTTCTTTACCCTCGATTTGCAGGATTTCTTTCAATGGCTTGGCCCCAACATTCCCTTTTGTTGACGACAACTCCAACCTGTACAAGCTACCATGTTCTGAAAGGACAATCAGAAACACCCTACCCTGTGAAGCCATAATAAGTGCAGCATCCATAATCATGTCATCAGGCAAAGTGAAATAGTGCACAGGACTAATGTTGTCAAGGGATAAATCATATATTTTAACAAATTTGTTGGTGACCACCATTAGCTGAACTTGAGATCCAGGGACCCAGTCTACATGTTTAATATAAGCACCTTGTAGAGGTAGAGCGAGTTCAATGGCTAAACGATCACTCACTTCACCTCGATGATTTACCGTGAGAACCTGGCAATCTTCATAGCCAGCCACTGCAAGGTAATTTTCTACAAGAGGATTGAAAATGAGATTTACAATCTCAAAACGGACAACATTCCTAGAAAGAGGCTTCACATTGGTCTTGTCTGCAGTCACAGGAGCAACAGTAGCTTGTCCAATAAGCTGTCCAACATCAAATATGGCTACCTTGTCACCTTCTCCAACAGCAAGCCGACCTCGTGTGCTAACACTGAGTAAAGATTTAACAAGAGAACCGCTAGTCAAGTGGGATTTAAGTTCTTTGGCATTTGAATAATCAGCCTTTATCTTCAAATCTAACGATCCACTTTTATATGCCTTCTTCAATTGCAAAAGGTCAACACTGTTACACAATACTTTCTCATCACCCAGGAAAATTTTCCTCTCCCTGGAAAGGCTAGAGTCTCTCCGGCTTGTAATAGAAGGCAAAAATGAAGAGCAAAGTCTCACCACACAACTTTCAAGATCAAGCTCATTTAATAAGATTGGCATCCCATCTTGAAGGTCCTTTGGAATAGACATCTTGATAGAGTTGTCTGCTTCCACCAAAACATCCTCATCGATATCAGAATCACTGTCAGGAAGTTGATCTCCATTTTCGGTGAAAGGCAGAAAAGACTGGAAGTTACTAGCACCACGACTGGCTGTAGTGTTGCTTCCAGCAAATTTTCGAGGTTTCAGACATTGACAACTGTTACCACGAACACCTCCTGCACCACAGTCACAGAAGAAGCGACTGGACCTAGAATAAACCACACGATGACCCCGGTGACAAACTTTTGCACAAACAGAGCAACAGCCTTTAGACACAGTCAGATCACATGTGTAGCAGAAGTACCAATGTTGTTCCATAAAATTGCTACCGCTAGATGTAAATGTACAAACTTTAGAAGCAAGGGCCCTTTCACTGTTATTATCTTCCTCATCATCTTTGTCCAGGCTACCATTCTCACCATCAGATGTTCCATCATCCTCATCTTCATCAACAGAAGTTGCATCACATTCAATTGATGTGGACCCACCTTGACTGGCAGAAAGGACTAAAGCATCAGTGTTCTTCCTGGAGCCAACAGATCTAGTAGATTCAGACCCCACTATAGAACTACTGTTAGAGATAGACTTCACAAACGATCGTTCAGTGGCACTCTTAGCAGAACAGCAATCACTCATGACACTTGCCAGGAAACCAAAGAGATATTTCAGCCCTTGAAGCATATTCTCATCACCAGCCAGCTTCTCAGTCAGCAACATTGTCTGCCGCATAAGTTGCTTGATTAAATTTTCACCTCCAGAAAGCTGAACGAGAAAATTAAAATAGCATTTGGCTACAGTGAAATCAAATAGCAGAAAAGCCTTATCAAGTGAAATCAGCATAGATTTCACCAAATGCTTATGTAGTTCCTGGGACAGGATTTCAGGAGGAGGAGACAGCAGGCATGTGATGAAATTCATTGTTGATTCTCTTAGAGAAACTGAAGCTCCTTTTGCACATGCAACTCCACTAGATTCAGTTCCTAAAAGCCTGGTTTCAAGCCACTTTGACAGGTAGACCATGTCCATATGAAGAAACTTCTTCTGCAACTTCTCTTTGACATGAGCATACAAATCTCCAGATAAAAGATCAACAAAAAAGTTGAGAACCCTGGTATTGACCTGCTCAGAGTTGCATCTGTCTAGAGCATCAACCAGAACCAATAAATCACCACGTTGTGAACCATAAAGATCTTTAATTTGTTTGGAGACGTCCTCGAGAGAGAGGAAATAACTCAAAACCCCAATTCTGGAAGGCTCTCTCTTTAAGCTATCAACAATATCAATTACCTTGACAACAAGAACTTCATAAATGTCGCTAGTATCAGCACCATCTCTCTCATTGACACACCTTAAAAACTCCTCCATGTGTTTTAATATGAATAAGCTACTATAGTCAACACCACCAGAGCCTTCAGTCAACCTTTGGTAAAGAGCATTACATTTTCCATGAAGGTCTTCAAATATTCTGTCACACTTGATCCTACAGACCAATTCAAGAATCTGTGAGATGACCTGTGACTCCAAGCAAGCAATTCCTCCAGCATCAATGACCTTCATTAGCCCATCTATACAATTCACAACTCCTGCAACATTAAGGATAGATGAAAGCAGAACCCCACTTGGAGGTTGAAGAAGACAGGGGAATCCATGCAACAAAGATTCCCATAAAACTTTGGAGTGACCTCCTAAAGATAACTTGTCAAGAGTTGTGTCCAGCTTTGACAAAGTTCCATAGAGAAGCTTATATTGGCACGGATCAGAACCCATCTTCTCAAGCAATTCATCCTGTTTGCATTTGTCAAAACCAGTGTGCACAAATAACATTGCAGGTGAAAATCGGTTGGCCAAAAGCTGATCACTGTCAATCGTCACAATTAAAGCTCTCTGGTAAACTTCTAGGTATCTCTTCAGCAAAGATGACAATACTCTAATCAGCTGTTCAACTTGATTGGCACCAACTAAAGTAGAAATAACACCTTCAGTGAAGGCACAAAATCTACCATCTCTTGATGTCTGCACAGGTGAAATAGGAACAGCAGAAGCTAGTGACTTATTCAAGCAGTGTCCAGCGGTACCAGCAGTAAGCAATGACAGTGACAGAGATAACCAAGATCCAGCCCTTAAAAAATCCCATCCAAGTTCTCTCGCATCTTCTGATACATGTAAATCATGTAAGCGATGAATCAACTCCAGCAACATAGCAGAAAAAGGTTTGTAGTTTATTTTCCCCATTTCACCCACAAGTGATTGGCTAAAGTAGACAAAATGCTCAGCATTTGAGAGTTCAGGAACTTCAGCACTAGTTAGCCAAAGATGCAGATGTTCCGATGTGGATTTCAAGACGGGTAGATCCCAACAAAGCACAAAAATATATCTCTCAATTATCAGGTCCTCCACTTTTTCCGGTTTTTTACCTTCCCAGAACCTCAGTATCCTGGAAAAAGAGGCATAGATCTCATCCCAGGACAAGCCTAGGCTTGCTATTGTTGGATCATCTCTACATGCAGATGGTGGAAGAGGTGCGATATCAATCAGATGACTTAGCAAGACACTGTAAAAAGGTGTTTCTTTAATAAAACCACCTACTACACCTTCAAACAAAATTGAGACCCAAGATGAAGCATGGCTGCCACTGACACGAGGCCTCAATCTTGAAGAAGCAGCTTCCCTCAGCTTGGTCCTGAACTCCAAAAGAAGGGATGACGGACAAACATGGGGATAAAATGCCATATGACGAAGCATTACTATCAACCGTGAAATTAATAGCGCCCAACATGACAACTGCGTACTATCAAAACCATTGGAGGGAACAGCAACGGCTTTAAGAGTAGAGGATACCACATTAGCCTGAACAGCCTTCTCATCTTCTGAAGATAGGTGAAAAGCCATTAGCAGTATCTCAATATGGAACAACGAGGGAAGTATCTCCAGAAACTCCTTCAGGTTAGGACACTTTGAACATATAGTTTTTGCCTTTTCACGCACAAAATCAGCAAATATATTGTAAATTTTGGTCCTCAAGTTGCGGCCAGCAGAATCTACCAGACACACAACAGCATGCGCAAGTAAACCAAAAGTTAGATCATTGTAAGCAAAAGCACCATTTTCAATAACCAGGATTTTCTCAACAAGTGATTCTCCAACTAAATCAGACAAAACATGACGCGACAGGAGGTTATGGAACAGATCAAGGCAAATGTCACCGAGATGCCTATGACTAACTTTTATTTGTTCATTTAGAGCTATCCCATCATCCTGACCTCTTTCTTCAGCATCACACCATTCGGAGTTGAGTATAGAAAGCAAAATATCAATGTGGTAGCTTGTAAATTTCCTGCACCCATCTTCATATACAGGACCACACCATTCATGTGAAAAAATGCAATCATTCAAAAAGCTGAGCAATTCAGTTGCAGCCTGAATGGGCATATTGCTTATATTAGAACTAGGTGCAACAGCAAGTTGATCATATCCATCCACAGATCCTGCTGACCGACCACCCTCTGAAAAAAGGTCGCCAAAGAGGGCTTCATCTTCATGACAAATGGTGCTTTCGGACTCAGATGTAACAGATGTTTTGGTAACACTGGAACATGACCTCTCCAATTTAGGCTTCAATTTGACACCCTCAGAGTGAAGGAACAATAGCAGATGCATTAGATTATCCACCCACTGAACTGATGGTGGAAATATTATTCTCAAGAGTTCCTCCACCGAGTACTTCTTCAGCAGGTTGACCTTGGCTGAGTGAACCTGACATGAAGGAGGCTCCACAAGTTGGCTGGCACTTGCACCATCACCATCAAGGCCCTTGTACTCAAATAGCTGATATGTTCTATTCCTCACATCTAAAATTAGATTGAGAACATAAGAAACCACACGGGGGCAGTAGGCCAAAGGAGGCCTCAGGTTAGCAGCAGCACTCTTGCTGTACCTCCACAGATTAGGATCCAAATGATCAAAAATTACAGCTGCAATGCATGCTTGAATGTTTTGAAACACATGAGTATTGCAGAAAATTGCCTGTACAAGCTGAATAAACTCTTCAAGCAACAGCATTACTTGACTTTCAAAGCCACTCTCAACTGCAGGATTTCCACTTACAAAATCAAAACCCAGCCTGAACAGGGTGGGCAATACCTCAGTGAAGGAAGCAACAGATTGGAATAACTTGGGATCAAAGTGAGCATATGAGCTATTTTTAGTAAGTCTACCCAGTAACTTGAATACTTTCACACAAAATGAAAATTTCTTCCTCAAATTAGGAAAGGGGAACTTCTCATCAAATGGAACTGGAAGCCTTAAAAGGCTTTTGCAAACAGTAACAAGACGATGAACACACTCCAAATGTACAAGTGCCCAATGCTGAGACAAATCGATCAATTTATTACGATCATAAGGAACAGACTGCCCAATAGTGGTTGTATCCACATTATCAGGGTGCATCCATCCAGAAGCCAATGTCATTAGAAGGCTATCAGCAGTTTTCTCTTCCTTTGAACATCTTCCCCCTATAGAATCAAACAAACAAAAAACTGTTACATAAACATTATATACCAGATGATTTCAACATATGACGCAATTTCAAATGGTCAAGAGTACCTTGAAGCATGCATCTTGTATCGTCCTGCCATTTACTAACACTATCTTCAGTTACAGCTATTGGCAACATATCCATGCTAACATTAGAGGAGCATGGCTGTGACAGATCAAGCTCTTTGTCTGTTTCATCAACTAATGCTATTTCTAATAGCTGCAGGATATAACTCTGAAAGTAGAGAGAACATGATCATTAAATATAGCACAAATATGGTGCATAAACAACACCCTAGCAAAACTTAAGAATAAGACAGTATGCTTAATTCAATACCTGAAGCATTGAATCATCACTGGTGCAAATCCATTTTTCCAGACAACACAAGGCAAACTCTACAGAAAGCTGAATAGCCGCCACAATTACAGGTTCAACTCGCTCAACTGTGATAATATCAAATAAGCCGCGCGCAATAAAACTTCTACTAATTCTATTAAATTAATAAACCTGCAACTTACGGATAAAGTGTTAACAGTACCTGATAAAGATCGAGTGGAGTTGATAAGCGCAAGTGCGAGGGAAGCTACTGCTTGAATCTGTGACTGATCCCAAAGTTGAAGCCCTAACTTGTTGGCATCATCGGTGGTGGGTTCTACTGATTGCCGGAGAATTGAACATAGTTTCTGGAACCCTAGATTGAGTGATGAATCAGCGCGAAGTCTTATAGAGAGATCATCACCTGATGAGAGAACATCGACGAGCTTGGCGATCTCAGCCATAACTCTTTTTTATCACGAGAAATCTATCAGTGCATTACAGTATGATCGATCGGAGAGCAGAGAGCTCTCGCGATTACAGATGAAATAGATAGGGTTTGAAGTATGCAAAGAAAGTGGAGTTTGAGATTGAAATGTGAACTTACTGGGAAAGATTTAAGATTAAAGTGTTGAAGGTTTAGAACTTGTTGGGCAATTTCTTGGGGGTAAAATGAAGAAAGTATTGTACGTGTAAAATTAGTACTAATGAAGTAGGGAAAATTATTTGTAAAGTCGGTTTAAAGCAAGAAATGAAAGATATGATGATTAATAGAAAAATGTGACTCTAGAGTAGTCTCCAAGTCATTCTTTGGAATTTTTTTGTCATTTTTTGGAAAGTGTCCTGCCAAGGTGCGGTATATTGTCAAATATAATTCAAAATTAATAAGATTTTATTTTCTTTTTATGAAAACCACTTGTTCGAAGTTATCTCAAAAGAGAATCAAAAAGTATAAAAGAAAAAAGTTTGACAAAATTAAAGATGTTTTTATTAAAGAGAAACTTCTACCTATGTCTGTTATTAATCTTTATGCTATAACTCTTTCATTGTAATTTACAAATTCTTAATCCTCAATATATGGAGACACAATCATTTGTGGACATAAGTTCTTGATCCATTCAATCTAGACAACTCTTATCGTGTTTTGAGTTTTTTTTAAAATAGAACGATCTAAATTTCAATTTCAATTGATGTTTGATCATTAGATTTTAAAATTTTATCTTTAAATATTTGTTTGATTTTAAAATTTGATTAAATCCTGAAATCCAAGCTTTAGGATCTGTTTGGCCACAAATATATTTGGAAAAAATTAGAAACTAATATTTGACCATATAATTTGTCATTACTTGACAAATATATTTGGCAGTTTTTCACAAAATACTTTCATTATAAAATGATAATACAAATTTGTGAGTATTTTCTCTAATTTTTAGAATTTATGGGTATAAATTCTAAAAAATTTAAGTCAAATATTTCTTGCAAAAAATTATAATCGCATGGTAAAATTTCACTAAAAAATAACTTGTCAAATATATTTGGAAATTTATAGTCAAATGGTAACTTAGATATTTTCAAATTTTCATAAACTAACTCATATCAGATATAGATTTTCACTCATAAAACTATAATTTCCAAGTATAATGTAACTCCAAACACAATTTTGAAAACTCAATTTTTAAAGTTTTAACATCAAAAAATCACGATTAAATGAGAAATAATCGTCTAACCTATGTTAGGTGTTTCTTTCCTAGGAAATGGGAAATTTACCGTGAAATCAATTACTGTATAATCGTCAATTAGTAATGACCATGGACTGAAGAACATAATTTTGAGGATCGTTTGATAGAGTGTATTAGTAAAAATAATGCATGATTTAATTATATGTATTAATAGTCTCTTGTTTGGTGCATTTTTCCATGCTATGTATAACTAATGCTTGCATTAATTATACACTCTATTGTGTATTGATGAGTGTATTACAAATACCATGGTTTTCTAGATATTAATAATGTCAAAGATTTAATACATGCATTAATATGGTTAAAGGCCTAATTACCCCTCAAAAGTACTTTTACATCTTTTTCACGATAATTGTGAAAGATATTTTTGTAAATAAATATTTGTATACAATGCATACTATTTTGAATACACCAAACTAAACAATGCATAAGAAATAATCTATGCATAACTAATACAAATATAACTAATACATGCATTACTAATACACTCTATTGAGTTTATTTTTATACACTCTACCAAACGATCGCTTTTCATGTGTTAACTCAGCATGCTTAGCTTAGTTTCTATTTTAATTATGACATACATTATATTATCGTGAGTATTATAGTCATTAAAAGATCTCAGTTTTACTTTTACTTATCATTTTTAACAAATCAATAAAGGAGAATCTTTTTTATTATACTATCAATTAATAAACATTGAGTTTATATCTTTGAAAAATGTACTCCCTCCGTCCCATATTAGATGGACATCTTATTAAAAAATTTATCCCACATTACTTGATCACTTACTAAATCACGATATAATTAATTAAATTTCCCCATTTTACTCTTACAATTAATATGACATTTGAAAGTTTAAACAATACTTGAAGACCCAAGTTTTTTGTTTTTCCAAGAGGATTATGAACAAAGCGCAAAATAGTAATGTTGATTAATCTATTAATGATTTCTTAATTACCGTGTAAAATAGAAAAATGCCCATCTAATATGGGATAGAAGGAATAATGAGTAAATATGTTCGGGACCTCTCAATTAGTAGAGATAAAATTATAAACTCATTATATAGATTATTATTTTCTTAATAAATGTGCGAAGTCAAAATATGACAAGTAAATTCGAACAAAGTGAGTTTAACTTTTTAGAGTAGATTTGATTGTATGTTTCATATAAATTAATCAAAATTTTAAAATAGGTATATATTATATCTCATGTGTTTTAAGGAAAAATAAATTCACACAATCAAATATGTTAAGCAAAAATATATAACCAAACACAAATCAAACTTTAATAATTTAAAATAAAGTGATTTTTTTACAACACGTGTAAATATAATTAATTAATTTTTTAAATTCAAGTATTACTCGCAAATTAAAGTCACAATTAAGTACACATTTTCAGTGAAAGGAATTGTCCGGTAAAATGAAAGCCAATTTCATTTATTTTAACTTCGGAAAAGGCTCAAAATGTCCCTAACCTATTAGAAATGGTTCAAAAATGTCTCCTTCCACCTATTGGTTTAAAAATTTCCTTAACGTTTTTTTTGGGCTCAAAAATGCCTTTTAATTAATAGAAATCTGATGTGAAATTTAACTGAACAAGTGGCCAAATTTCATTGGTCCATCTAATTTTTTTTTATCAAATAAAATAAACCGCCCACCCAGCCCAAACCCGTTTCACTGTCAATTTAATTTTTTTCTCTATTTTTCATCCTCTTCTTTCTTTCTTTAAGAAAGAAAACTTCCAATCCAAAACCCAGTGTGTTTGTAAAAATCTTGTTATTTAAAAAATCAAACATACAGATTAAACAAGATGAAAACAAGCAATTAAAATATTTTCATACGATGATATAAGCCCAAATGTATGAAGTTTGAACTAATCCTAAATTTATAAAAAATTATAATCTTTAATCCTTTTCAAAAGTGATTCAGTAGAGATGATGAGCAAACAAAAGTTTAAATCTCTATGTGAAAGGAATAAGCAAATAACGGGAAATATAAAATTAAAGATACGAAAATTGGGATAGATTTATCAAAAATGGCTTTGAGTGTAAGGTTTATTTGATTTATAAAAAGAAAATTATGTGGGCCACTTATTTTAAACTCATTAAAAAAATTAAAAATAATTGTTAAATTCCACATCATATTTCTGTTAACTAAAGGGTATTTTTGAGCCTAAAAAAAATGTTAGGATATTTTTAAACCAATAAATAAAAAGAGGACATTTTTGAACCATATTTAATAGATTAAGGACATTTTTGACCCTTTTCCCTTTTAACTTCCCTCCAATTTCTTTTATCTTTTCAAATTCTCTTCTCCGCCCGCCTTCTACACACCATTTCGCCTTCATGAAAAAATATAAATAAATCACAAGCATCCAAATCTCTTCACTTCCATCATCGCCCACTGTTCCATTCAGTGCCACCATTGACGGCCACCGCCTCCACCGCCAGGGTTAAACCTAACTCGTGTCTTTGATTTTTTCCGGCTACCACGGCAATTCTGGTTTGAGGCATGTAGGGTTCACATGAATCTGAAAGCACTGAGCAGCTTTTGGGTCAGTAACCGGTGTTTCTTCTGGAATTTTTATTTGCTCTGTGTTTATATATGTAGTGGTTGCTTAATTTCAGTTTGATGTCCCAATTTGTTGCTCGTTAGGTTTATTTTTAATGCTTTAAGTGAGCTAATTTCTAATAAATTTCCTCTCTGTTTATTCCTATTTCTTTTTGCTATACATCATGGCACGAGAACATACAATCATATCTGCTAAGGCTCAGAAGAAAATTCTCTAGGGATGTTAGATTTTCCGGTGAGATCCGAATAGCTTTCCTGCCGGTTTGGATTGGAAGCTCTGGCTCTTATCTTCCCGATTGATATTTCTACTCTAAATCACTTATGTGCTCCACCTCAATAGTGTAAATTGTATTTCTACTTCAGAAATAATTGAATCTTAACTGAAGTTTGGTTTCTTGTTGATATTGAATTCATTGCATCTCAAAGAATTGAATAAAGGTGTTAATTATGATTTACACTTCAAGTCTCTGTGAGGGGCCATTTGTCTTAGCAAGCTAGAGTTCTATTTCATGGTGGATCTTTTTCCTTCTGATTGCTACAAATAGAGAAATTGATGTTTTGATGGATAAAAAAGGTTTGTGATTATTACATTTTTCTCAAATATCTGTGGAATTGTGGGAAGTCTAGTTTCTGGAAAACTCTAGCTATGGGTATATGATGACATTGCTTTTGAACTATAAGTTATAGAAGATATTCTAATATTGTTGGCCAAAGAGTAATAATTCTTTTCTTGATTATTTGTTGGGAAGAAAGATGGGAAGGGAAGAAAAATGAGGGGAAGAAGTCGGTGATGGTTATTGTAAGTTTTGATCAAATGATTCACTTCTTCCAGGCTTACATAATGATGTTGCATTAACATCAGTGGAGAAATTTGTTCTGAACCTAACACACATGCTTACTTCTCAGCAATATATCTTACTGCTTTATTATTTGTTGTATATACTTGTGGCTTAGCCTGGCACACAATTTTTCGATTCCTCGTTCTTCACATTGTTTTATTCATCAGATCACACATGTAGTTAGTAAGGTATTCATGACTGAGTAAGATGTTAGTTCACGTCCATGTCTCGGTAAAGTTCAGGAAATCAATGGAATATGGGATTATGGGTAATGAGATAGTTTTTCCTTATTAACACAAACACATTAGATTAAATTGACCCTAAAGTGAAAAGCAATTCAACTGCTACAATGAATTCAAATAGTGAAATACAATCAGTCAGTTTTGCATAATTTTAAGAATGTGTGAATTATGATGATAAGCGAGCATAATTTTCCATAAAGTCATGAGTTTCATGGTTTTGGTTTATTAATATTGCTTCATCAGTACAGATGAATAAAAGTGATGATTTCGGGTTTTGGATTACTCTTCACTCTAAATGCTTGTGCTTTTTCCTGTCAAGATGGACTTTATTTTCATAGCTGATAATTATTTCTTAACTAAGGGAGCTTGACCATCATACTTATTAGTCATCACCTTGTCAAACATTCTCTTACAGCATACTGATAGTTCATCTTTTGCTTTAATGGAGAGCCAGTAATAGGACTTCTTTTTTCTCAAACTTCCAATAACTATGTAAATAATGAAAAGTGATCTAATAGTTCCCAAGGTAAAAAAGAAGCTATTTTTGATCAATATTGTTGTTATTGATGTTAACTGGAACATGTGCTGCTCTTCCTTGTAGGAAATTACCATTCAAAAAATGGATAGGTTCTTTCTGGATAATTGTTTTGTATAGGGGTTAGGGTATAAGATTTATAAAATAAAATTAGTTTCAGTACTATTAGTATTAGCATACTAGTAACAACTCTCAGATTTGTCCACCAAGCTACATTTATTGTAAGTATAAAGTTTCCAGTACTTATTCATCCAAGAATTAGTTCAATTCAGCTCTTCTGTTGAGCAGAAGTTCAGAAACTATATTCAGGTATTTGGTTCCTGACATATGTAATACCAGCCAGGTTTACCATTTTTCTTTATCACTAAAGGTTAAATATGTACTAGCAATAGCCATTATCTTCTATATACAGTCACCGATAAGTTTAGCTTTTATTGAAGTAGCTTACATATCATACAATCACTTGATTTCCTATCTAATATGTCTAACAAAACATAACGAAACAAGATGAAACAGAGGATAAAAATTACAAAGGTAAACAGAAATCAAGAAACAAAGAAGGTAGTTAAACAGAGTGGAGTAGGTTTATTGGAGAAGTACAGAGGCATAAGGAAAAAGAAGTTGCCAAGCTATATGGCAGGTGTTTGTGTAACTGTATTTTTGACTAAGGAGAGGGGTTTTTATTTTGCAGAGATGAAGAAGTGGAAGCTGGAGGAACACCAGGAAAACCAGGTATGATCGGTGGGAAGAGTGGAGGGAGAGGTGGGAAGAGTGAAGGGGGCGGTGGTGGGGGAGATGGAGTTAAACCAGGTATGAGTGGTGGGATAAACGGAGGGAATAATGAAGGTGGAGAACGTGGAGGTGAAGGGATTATTGGAGGAAATATTGAAGGTGGAGGTGAAGGGAATAAGGGAGGAAATATGGAAGGAGGAGGAGAGGGGATGACAGGAGGAATAATGGAAGGTGGAGGTAGAAATGGGTTTGGAGGAAGGATTGAAGGTGGTGGAAGAAGTGGATTTGGAGGCAAGGGAAGTCCTCCTCCTATTGGATTGAAAAAATTTGGCTTAGCTGCAGCTTCTGATTGAGAGTAGTATTTGCTAGAGTCTTTAGGCACTGGTGATATTGGAAGTCCTGGAAGATCTGGCAAAGGAGGGAGCAATGGTAAAGGAGGTAGCCTAGGAAGAGGTGGAAGTAAAGTACCCGGCGCTGGTGGATCTTGAATTGGTGGGTAAAATGTAGGATCATTGGGATTTGAAATAGCAGACTTTTGAGGATCTGTTAATTTCTTTTTTGAATTTTGGATGCTTGGCTTTTGGCTACAGAGATCTGGCTGGTTGAGAGGTTTGAAAGTGAAGAAACCAGCAGAGAAGATGTGAGTCCCTTGTTTTCTCGATTTGAGATGAAGAGAAGATGAAGTTGCTGTCGACGCCACAGCACAATATGGCTCGCTGCTCTTAATCAGCTTCACAGAACATCCCTTGATTTTCTTGACATGTTTGCTTACAGAAATAGGAAGGTCTACACTGAATTTCCCATGCTCATTGGTTTTCACCTCTTTGTAAAAACTTGATCTTCTGACTGAGTCTGCACATTCTACAGCGACAGTAGCACCTAAACACAGAGATTTAAATTCACATTAATGAACTGTAAGCTCAATGGAAACCCAAGAAAGATGATATAGTTAAAGATTTTGACAAGAATGATGAACCTGAAATGAAGTGACTAGCCCCTGAGAATTGCTGCTGGAAACAGGTATCACAGAAAACAGTTCCCTCAACAACTGCTGTTGAGTGATGCCTATGCCTAGTACTCTTTGCCCGTGAAGTCGAAAGGTTATGGAATGTGAAACCAAGAAAGAGGACTACAATCCAAACCCAAGATATTCTGATATTCATCATGTTTTAGACTCCTGTTAAGTTCAGTTTTCTGGATCAGAAACTACCATATGAATTCTCAGTTTGTAAAATAAAGAATTTCAGTCATTTGCTTGGCTTTCTATGGTTAGAAAGGCTAAAGTATATTCTGAAATTCTTCTAGTTTTGTGGGAAGCTGAGACATGATATTCAGAACTCTGGGGCATTAATTTATAAGGAGAGTGGCCGCAAGCCCTCTTTATGTCATTCATGCAGAGACCAGTGAACTGCTAACTGCAACAGTAACTTCACTCATTTCTTTACTACGGCCAGACAGGGACAAGAAAACGAGAAAGTTTTTGGGACAGATAAGCAGAAACAGTATTAATTATAAAGGTATAATGCTTACTTGCTTGTCTGTATCTTTTCTCTTTTCAACATAGTGGGTTTTGTTTATTAGTTGGTAAGGAATGAAAAATACACAGTTGGGGTCCCAGTTGATTCACGAGACCTCTATAGCATCCACAAAAAAATTTGATCCCTTGTGAACTTGTAAAAAAATAGGAACAAGAGGGAGGTCATGCATGTGTATGATAATGTATCAAGTTTTTGCTTATCCACACTTTTAGGTTGGTCATGCCTATTTTGATTTTTACAGTTAGGAAATTATCTCTGCTTTTTAACTGTCAATCGAATTTCAAGAAATCTCATTCTTCAGTCATGAAACTTTTATTATCCTCCATCTTCATATGATTAACATTTGTTCCTCACTTACATGCTGACATGACTTTAAAATGTGCTTTACAACTAAACAATCTTATGCAGTCTATTTTGAAGGTAGAAAAACTGTTTTCTATAGATTTTTGACGTTTCAAAGTAATTTTCAATAATTTTGATGACAGTGACATATTATTCTGTTTATGATATACTTGGAGCTGAAAATGATGTATTTGTCCCACGTGATCTTTCTCTCTCTTCACGGATTGTTAGAAGAAAATTGGGGTCGTCAATCATTTTGTCAGAATGGGCATTGGGTTATACCATTTGTCCCTATTTGGTTTCTGGCCAGAAGCCGTATTTAGGAAGGAAAAAAAATAGACGCCTCTAATCCTATCAAATCAATTCCAATTTGGAATTTGCACCAGGTAATACGAATCATCACTAGTTTTTTAAATCCTAATCTTCTCGGATTAAGTTTATAAGTTATATAAGAGTCCTAGTTAACTATTACTTGCATTTATTTTTTCTGATGATGATTTCTATGAGCTCACATTTCACTCCATGCACATTCCAAGCTCTCAATTAGTGTACAACTAGTTATTATTTATATTAGTAGATAATAATAACCCAGCAGCATTCAACGTGCATGGTCAAATTGAGATAACCCAAACAACATATTGTTAAGGGTGTCCTTTGGTGTAGTATGTCTTGGTGGATTAAGTATTTACATCAAATTAATAAAAAAATATCTTTTATTGATAAATTTGTCATTTAATCATGGGTTGAGCTAGGATATCTCAAATGATTCATCGATCCTCTTTTAGTTAAAAACTTATATTGTATATATACAGTTTTTTAAAAAAATTAAAGGATGGGCAAGCCCTTTTTATTGAACGGACCATATTACATGAAAACCAGGCCCAAAGAGGAACCCGATCCAACACTTAATTGGTCTACTTTAGGAAACAAAAACAGAAACAAAATAGGAAAGGGGAAAGAGGAATTGTATATATACAGTCAAAATTATGTTTTATGTATATTTATATATGGTAAATGTTGAATCTTTTTGGTTTCTTTATAGGTTAATTTCTTTATATTTTGAATCATAATTAAATTTCTTTGTTTCGTGTAATTATGCACTATGTGTGAGTAAGTATTTAGCTAGGCATTTGACTATAGATTTTGAAAATTTATCTTCAATTTTTATTTTTTTTCTTGACAACACTTCAAATATCTGTTTGACCATGAAATTTATCTTCATATATTTTCAACCAGTTTTTGGGTTATTGGGCCTTCCACTTATAAAACTTTAAATGTTTTTTCCAAGTGAAATGTATGTTCAAACGCAAGTTTAAATTGTAAAAACCACAAATTCAACAACTCAGATTTTTAAGTTTCAACCATAAAATTCATGACCACGGGAACTTAATGTTTGCAGTTTGATTGATTCGGTGTTTACTTATGAACATCAAAGTTGCGTACCAAGTAGCCTTAGAAACTCTACAAGAAAACTAAACAGAAAGCACATATTGGTTAAACAAATCACGCTGAGGAAGTTTAACTTGACCTTCCATTAATAGCAGAAAATTCCCTTTCTTTTCATTTCTCCGTATTGCGGAACTGGAACTCGCCTACAAATGGCAGTATATTTAGGACACTGTTAATGATTGGCTTTTTTAAAAAAAATAAAATTTAATCGTTTCAAAATCAACTTCAAACTTACTAGCTTGAGGTTCAAAATAATTAAGATCCTTATATATGTTTCTGTACATGGAATTAGTGATCAAGAATGTTATTCGATAACTTCTCAATATAGCTCAATGGTGAGGTACGCCACCTGTCCAACTTCTAATGATAAATAGAAAGAATAAAAGGACTAAGGGGCGGTAAAAGTATAAAAGCCAACTTCTAATGATAAATAGAAAGAATGAAAGGACTAAACTAAGCGAAGGTAAAGATATAAAAGCAAAAATTACCTGACATACAAATGTTAAATGTTAGGCCTTTACAAATAATCATTGAAGTGGTGTTCAATCTCGCTTGACTCGAGAATAGTCATTAAAGGATGTCCAACTTTAAATATATATATCCTTTAAATGTAGAATTTGACATATATATACGATATAATTTTCCGACGAAGGGTGTCCAATTGAACACCCTGGTAGCTCTAGCTACACCCCTGTTTGGCGAGTTCCCCTATTCTTTGATGATGATGGAACTGTCATCAAATTCAGTTGCAGATTCAGGATTTTCGACTTGTGGGTGTTCACTTCTTTTAATATAAAATATAAGTGCACAATTATTTAAACGCGATATTTAAAACACTATTGAGAAAAAAAAAAGATTAATACTACCATAAAAATAAAAATAAATTTTCAGTTTTTGAAGATTTTTTTTTTAGCTTGAAGGTTTTTTTAACTAGATAGCCAAAATTTCTCAAGAAAAGTAATTGGACTTGATTTTCTAATTTTGTCATCTCACGAGAAATTCATAAAACGTAAAAGATATTAAGACTAAAAGTTAAGTTTACAAAGAAAATAAAAAGAGAAAAACATGTGAATTTATACTGAAAGAGAAGGAAGAAAATAGAAAATAAAAAATGGATAAATAGTTATTATTAGCGAGAATTGAACCCTTGACTTCCCTGAACACAAGCACCCATTAGGAGATTTGTTCACTAAGTGCTGAAAAACTCGTTGTCCATTAAAACTTGAGTTGTATAAGCTTATAGAAAAGGTTCATTAAATTGACTCAATTGCCTTGATTTTAATGAATTGTGCCAATTTAATTTGGTGACTTGGATAGAGGCCACGTCGCATAAGTGGTTTTGGGAATTTTTAAGTTTCTGTAAATAAATAAAAAAAATGCATGAATGATTTTTTTTTTATAATGCCTAACTTTTAATGGATGATATAAATAAGCTTTTTTTTTTTATTATTATAAGATACTTATAATTAAGTGACTTTTTGAGATTAAAATTGTTATTACGGACTACAGAGGTTTCCTATATACGAGAGGTAGATGGGAAGTTACAGTAAGCCCTTTCAGTGAAATCGTTAGATATTTAGGGCTCATTTATTTGTGCTTAATGAATATCTTAATTTTAATTATTCAAATCTCAGTCATTAAGTCTATTTGTTTTCAAGATCCGAATGTTAATCATTCACATTTTAATCATTAAGTATGCTTGTTTTTTTTTTTTATACCAATTAGTGGGGTGAATGACTATGATCTATGACAAAGTCTTAATATCATTAATATGTCTATTTAGTAGGTGTTTGGCCATGCGATACCATATCACGATATGGTGTTGTGAGATGGAATCAGCGTTTGGACATGCGATTTTACGCTGATTCCATATCATGAGAGGCGATACCATATTCTCCAAAAACCATGATATGGAATTATATGGGTGATTCCATATCATGATTTTGAGATATTTTAAGACAATAATTGATCCATGAGTTTTAGAATTTGTTAAAACACCCCAGATTTATATCTACTAACCATTTGTTTCATATGTAAATAAAATTTATAATCACATCATTACTTTTTAAAATTTATTATTCTCACCAATATAAAATTTATTATTACTTTAAATTTGGTGAATATAAATGATAAAGTAGAAATTCATTTGGTGAATATAAATAAGAATGAAGGGAGTAATACTTTTTTGATTTTTCATAATAAAAAAAACGTCTTAATCTTATGACTAAGCATAATATTGATAAAAGACAATTTTTATTGGCGGTGCCGCACTTTCTTAATCTTAATATTCGCAAAATGTTCGTTCACGTGACTGAAGAATATCAAGTCCAATGGATTGAGGACTTGGGAAAAATTTGATCAATTAGTTATTAATATTTAGTCAAGTGGACTAGTTATAATTTTTTTGATTAAATTTTATTAAAAGTGTTTTTGACTCAAACTTGTGGTAACTTTTAAAAATTTCGTTATTCAATAATATTTAACTATTGATTTTTCTTGTAAATAATT
>NW_006238930.1:1191161-1232830 GCF_000226075.1 Solanum tuberosum
ATAACTTTGTAATAATTTATTATGCGATTGTATAATTTTTTGTTTATTTGATAAGATTGAATAAACAATTGGGGCTATTTTAATAGTTTTACAACTTATGAGATTTTTATGTTTATGAGAAAATATACAACACAAAAATTCCATATCGCATGTCCAAACAAACCTTCAATTTCATCTCATGATTCCATATCATGATATCATATCGCATGGCTCTTAAGAATTTCACTGCTACTCCATCTACTTTCAGCAACAACCCACAACCACCATTTCATCCACAATTACCACCAAAAACAATCACCAACACCTACCTTTTTACAATCATCATCCTCAGTCCAACCATAACCATTGCTATCGTCAATCTCCAAAATCAATTGTCTTCATCATTGATCATCACCAATCATTATTACATCCACTAATTATAATCAATAATTATCATTCATAGTAATATTATATATTACCAACTGTCATCATTAGTCAATATTATCCCAAATTCACACATAATCACCATCGTTAGTCATCAACACCATTAATTTATATAAAAAATTCAAAATATTTTATAAAATATAATATTAGACCAGTTTAAGATTTTATTTGGAAATATTTATTATTTTTTAAATAAAAATAAAACACGTTTAAATATTAAGAAGAAAAAAGTCCTAACTATTTAGTATACCTCTAAATCTTTAACACGAGAATGATAAACTTTCAATTTTGGGATATATTAAAAATGTTTTTTTATGGAAAGAATTTAAGGATGCAATTTAAGTTTGATCATTGATGTATTAGTTCAAGAATGTATAAACTATCAAAATAGTATATGATTTTTAAATATTTTTAATTTTTTAATTTTTATATTTATAATACTTTTTACCTAATCTTTTCTCTTTTTATGTATTCTCTTAGGACTTGTAAAAGTTAGTGACAAGTAAATGAATTCATGAAAGGAATGATAAATTATTATCCCACCCATCAACTAAACAAATAATAATTGAGTGCATAAAGTGTCGGCAATTGCCGTAGAAGTTTAATACTAATGAATAATGATAACGATAATGACCTCATCTTTACTTTAAATGTCGTTACCTACAACAAAGTACTGCTAACAGTAGTTTAATCTCAATTTTAAACCAACTTTTATTCTCTTTAAAATATTAGTGGACGATTAAACAATACAATGAAGTCATATCACAAATATTATAATATTTGATTTCTGCTAGTAAATCAGCATTACTGTATTTGTCTTTAAGTACAGTCTTGATTGGTGTACTATTAAATAATTACTCCGCCCATTTTATTTTTAGTGTCATATTTTTATTTGGTATAGAATTTTATAAAACAAAAAGAATTTTTTTTAATCATGTATTTTCAATTAAAGATACTCTCACCATTTACATTAATCAATTATTATATATCTATTCCTTTCTTTACATATTTCTTATGAAAAAAGTTTGATATATCCCTCAATTTTGCCAGAGAGTTGATATTTCTCATTATGAAATTGACTCATAAATATCCCTATTGTTATACAAATGACTCACATATATCCTTTTCTTCTAACGGAAGTGAAAAAATTAATTTTAATTTTAATTTTTAATTTTTTTAAAAAAAATATAATCTCATATGAGTATATTTAATCCTCCTCACACATATATATTTTTTTCTTTTATTTGTTTCAATGACTAATTTAAATTTATTATTTTGATGGTCAAATTTATTTATATTTCACTAATTTTCTTGTAAAGTTTATTATAGATGACCCAAATTTTTTTTCAAATACAAAAACTAAATAACAATATAGTCGAAAAAAATAGTTTAAAATTATAATATAGCCACAAAATTAGTTTTAAATTTTTTTCTTTACACTAAGGAATGAAAGAAAAATAAATAAAATAAGAATAAGAAACTCAAATAATGATAATCAAAGACGTCAAAAAATAATTTTTCTATAAAAAAGGTTAAAACATACCTTGAACTTTGCGAGAGGGATCAGATATACCCATGCAAGAATTTTTTTAAAATTATAAGTCAAAAATATAAATTTTAATTTTTTTTCCCACTTCCGTTAAATAAAGGGTATATATAAGCTCATTTTATAACGATAGGGATATATGTGAGCTGTTTGTATAACAGTAAGAATATATATGAGCGACTTTCATAACGAGGGCATATCAGCTCCAAATGACAAAGTTTGAGGGTATATCATGCCCTTAGATGGATAATTTCATTTATTTACCCTTTATCCACTCTTTTGACTCTTTTAAAAAAGAAGAGCTTATAAATTTGTTTAGGCTTTTGAAAAATATAGTGGTAAATTAATTTTATTTTGATTTAGTAAATGACCAGAAAATTTGGCCAGAAATTTAAAAAGTCTATAATATTCTTTTTATTTTAAAATAAACTGATCTTTTTTTCATTTTTTAATTACAATGTATTAAAGTTAAAAATGTAAAATAACATAGTGTGAAATATGTTATTTTACCATTCTGGCCAAAGTAATTTTTTCTTTAGAATAAATATTTATAGTAGGGTGGACAACTAATATGGTACCAAAAAATATATAGAATGGTTGAATGTACTAAATATCATGAGATCCACTCAATGAGATTTCACTGAATATATTATGGTTATTATCAAATATCTTTTTTTTCTTGTGTTGATAAACATGTAATATGAAAAAATTAAATTAAAAGATTATAAAAAAGGAAATGAATTTTTCTTAAAAATAAATTTAAAACAAAAGCAGTACAAACAAATTAAATCGAAAAAAATATACTCCATTTTATTACAGTGACACAATTATCGAGTACTACTAGTACTATTTTGGCATTGATTATGCTTTATTTAGTGGCATATTGATTTTGGGGCAATTTTTATTGGCGAAAAAAAAGAAAGAAAAGCAAGAACATTGTTCAGTGTGTAGATAGAAACAATAAAAAAAAAACCCCTTTGACCTCTGAAATCTGAAATCTAGGATTATGTCTTCCAAAGAATAGAATCATCCATCTATTTTTATCTTTCTCTCTCTATTATCCCCGCAATCTCCGCTATTTTCAGGTACTTGTCTTGATTTTTTATCAGTGTTAGGATACACTCTCTTTTATCTATCTTCCACTGATTGGAGCTTTAATCGATTGTAAATTCTTATGAACTGAAATGGGTATCATCTGAATCGGTTGATGCAGAGATTTTCACAGTAAAGTTCTTTTTTTTTTTTGGGATCGGAAATGCAATTTCTTGATTTTTTAAAACTAGAATTCTTGATCACTGTGATGTTCTTTTGTTGAAATTTTTCTTCTTTTCGGTTTAGCTGTGTCTTTAACACTGTAGTATGCGAGTTTCCTTTGCTTCTTTTCAAAGAAATTAAGATGACAATAGCAATTTAAGATTTAAGTTCACACGAGTGGAGTTTGAGATTAGGAATTAAGAAAAATTCTTTTATGTAATTCCATGGAAATTATAGTGTCTATTTTGGTTCCTGCTTACTGTTTGGTTTGTTGGGTGCTAGGCAGCTGGATTATCCCAATTTTTTATTTTTTTTTATCGAATTTAATCTGAAGCAAGAATAATAGCAACAACACTAGTAGAAAAAATATAAACGAAGATAACTGACCTTAGCTATGCCTTCTATTTGATCTAACAAGGAGATAATATGTCGCAATGTAACAGACCGATACCACAACTGATGCAATTGCTTGTTACGGGCACCAAGAAGCTTCTTTGCCTCCGCCAAGTCACCTTTTAAAACACCAATACTTTGGGTGGATTCACTGAATAACCGCAAAATCTGAAGGTAAGGTAGACTAAAAGAATAAGATGAATATCGTTTGATATATAAGAATAAGAAGAATATTAAAAAGCCAAAAAAAAAACATAAAACTAGACTTCAGCACTGGCGTAAACTAATTACATACATAAACAACATGCCATGTTTCAGAACGTGCTGAGAGAAGCCCGCTTCTGTGCTTACTCCAGAAGTAGCATCAACTTAACCAGATACAAGAAATGTTTGGCTAAGCTTATTAGCTGGTCAAACAGATTTAAAGGAACCTTTCCACTTATTTATGCGTTTGGTAGACACTCAAAGTGCTTATAAGATAAAATCAGCCTAAAGCCATAAGCTTGTCATCCCCAACTCTTAGGTTTTCAGCTTATAAGAACTTTTGGTTTGACAAAGTTATTTACTATTTATTTATTTTTGAAATCAGTAACTTTGTATCATTTCAAGGATCAAAACAGTACTTGGGTAGTACTGAAACCATATTTACAATAGAGCTCTAGTGTCTTTCCTTTCTAGCTATAAAGAATCTAGAACATCTATGATAGACACAGTATCATTAGAATAAATTTGATTACACCAAAAACATAGCAGTAAGATGAAGTTCAACTTGATCTTCTGCACATCATTCTCTAAGCTCTCAAAACATCTGGAATTCCTCTCCTTCCAGATTGTCCACCAGATACAAGCTGGGACAATTCTCCATCTACTCCTATCCTTTGCATGTGAACATATTCCTTCCCAGCTGCTAAGAGCCTCTGTTATCTTGCCTGGCATTGTCCATGCTATACCCTTACGGTTTAGGATGATTCTCCACAAATGAGCTGTGAATGGACAATGCAGAAATAGATGGTTGACTGTCTCAGCTGTTTCTTTACACAGGAAGCATCTTGAGCACAGTGTCATACCTCTGCTCATCAAGTTGTCCACTGTTAAAGTGGCCTCCTTTGCTAGTAACCATACAAAAATTGATACCTTGTGGGGAACTTTTATCCTCCAAATCTGCTTCCATGGCCAGTTTGCTATCTGCTGGTTGGATTGGTTCATAATTTTATATGCAGCATTGACCTTAAAAATGCCTTTGGAGTTGCCCTGCCACCATAAATGATCTTCACCAGCTTGAACCCCAGGAAATTGATCAAGTTTGCTGAGGAAATCAGCCACTCTTTGAACCTCCCAATCATTGCAATGTCTTCTAAAATTCAAGCTCCACCCGTCAGATGTCCACATTTCAGCTATAGTATACTGTTGGTGAAGTACTAGGTTGAAGATATCTGGAAAGACCAGTTCCATGATACCAACCTCATGCCAATTATCCTTCCAAAATCTGGTTTTGTTTCCGTTTGCCACTTTGATTCTTGATTGAGTTTTCAACTCACTCCAGAGGGATCTGATAGACCTCCATAGGCTGACCCCATATGGAGTATTGACTTCCATGGTCATCCAGCTATCCTCTTGTTCATATTTGGCTTTAATCACTCTTCCCCATATTTTTGCTTGCTCATATATGGAATTTAATCTGTAATTTTATTCATTTCATTCTTCGGAAGGTGCAATTTTGCAAGAATTATGTGTTATTTGAGGTAAACCATCCATGTATTTGTCTATCAATCCTTATATCATAGTTGTTCTTTACTTGTACAGGTGACACACAACAATTTTAAAAAGAATTTATTAAGGTCTTGATCATGAAGGGCATCAACTCATTCAGGGTGTCCTGAAGAGAGAGGGTGCCCAATTGCATTTTCCGTAGTTCTTACTGTGACAAGTTTTGCATCCATAACCATCCAATCACAAGAATTGAGGATTGCCAATGATAGCCTTGGAAGGTTTTTGAGTTCGGACATTTGATTGAAGACAGCATCATGGGTGCAGTTTGTTGCTGCTTGCGAGATGAATGTGAAGATTTTGCCAATCCAAACAGCTCAATATATAGGAACTGCATATGCCTTCGATGTTTTGTTCAAAACTTCTTGCACATGGTATGCTTTTTCTACTAGTGTTGTACAATCTTCTTTTCTCTGCTACCTGTATTTCACCCCATTGCAATTACCCTTCAGTACATCCAAATCATAACTGATTTCACTTTTAACTTTTCTTTGAATAGTCAAACTGTATGTCTACTGATCTAATTAAGAGTGGTTCAAATTGAACTTGTCATCATTGCTGCTACTCGAGCACATAATTATTCAATTTTTAGCAACATTTTGATATCTGATCGGATAAGGTGTCAGTCTACTATCAGAGTCTCTCATTTAGGTGTCTTGAGTAGAGAGACTTAGGCTCATCTCTTTCATTTCTAGTGAAACAGAACTGCACTGAATTTTTAGCTAAAGTTAGTTAGCTTTGTGTCGGCTTGTCCCAAAATCTAAGGGAAACGATAGCCAACAATTATGGTTAAGCAGAAAATACATAACTCTGGGAAGCCTTGTACGTGAGACTCCTCCATGGCATAGCAAGAACTTCACTGGCAATAAGACAACTTTATGATTTCTGCTACTGTTCATCAAAAGTTCATGCATGTACCATAAAGAATTAAATACTGCAACATCATTTCAGTAGCTATTATCTGTATATGTAAGCACATTATCTTAGAGAAATAATCATCATCAAGACTTTCTTCATTCTCTATTGGTAAGTACCAAATGTAATCGCCTCGCCCTCCTTCATTTGCCATAGAATTTAGAGCACTCCATGTTTTCTCGTGCAGTATGCATCATTGTTTCATAGAGGAGAACAACATGCCATTGCTTCATCCACTCAAGGTACAACATCTTTGAGTTCCTCAGCATCCCTTGATAACTCACTATCTGATATGTACCGCTCTCCTCCAAGACCACTTCCTTACGATGCCGACCCAAGATACTTCCGCTTGCAACGCGATGGGCTAGTCTCAAGAAGGGAGAAAGGCTCAAGTCACTCGCATGAGGAAACTGAACCACTACGAAGAAGTGATATTGATGATGATTCTGAATCTTTGGGTACGGGTAATAAATGGAAGGAGTCTGTATGTGAAGAAGGATCAAAAGAATATAATTCCAAGTCATTGAAACTCTCAACAGCTAAAACAACTACTGAATTTACTCAAATTTGTTATTCTTCAGAAGATGAAGATGTCTGCCCTACATGTCTTGAAGGTAGGTCATGCTTTAGGTGTTTTGTGATCCATCTTGTTGCACTTCATTACAGAGTAATTTATGTACTCCATCTGCTAAAGTAACCGTGAGAACATTTTCATATTTCCCTCTAGTATCATAGGGTAGACAATACTAATTCCAGCATGCAATAGGAAATACACTAATAGCTCCTGTAATTTATTTGTCTTCTAAAATAATTTGGTTTCCGTTTTATAATTTAGTTCAGTGTTTACCAAAATTCAGGAATGTCTTGACTATTAATTTCCTGATCTTGATGATACTCTCTTTTCCAGAATATACTGAAGAAAACCCAAAAATAATGACAAAATGCTCTCACCACTTCCACTTGGGTTGCATATATGAGTGGATGGAGAGAAGTGACAACTGTCCAGTATGCGGCAAGGTAACTGTGATGTTCTTTATATTATATGCATACTCAATAAATATTCTTTTGTGACTAGGTGTTGAAGTTGAGTTTTCCCTTTGTATGCTATTCCCTCTGTCCCAATTTATGTGACACCCTTTTCCTGTTTAGTTTGTCCCAACAAGCATGTCACCTTTCTATAATTAGAATTAACTTAACTTTAAAATTCTCCTTTTTCCCTCAATGAAATGATTTATAAGCCCACAAATGTCTAATGTTTGTTTTAGACAACAAATTTCAAAGTCTTCTTTCTTTCCTTAAACTTTGTGCTAAGTCAAACAGTGCGACATAAATTGGGATGGAGGGAGTACTGTACTAGAAGCAATTCCCAGACATTCTGAGGCAAATAATTCACATCTTTATTTTACTATAGCAGTATGAACTGATGTGGTTAACGATATACTGTGCCTTCACAAGCTGCAGAAAACCTCTCAATAGTTGCATTAATAAATTTGACAAAATTACAATAATGTGTATGATAACAGTTTAAATTGCTCTGCTGTTGATAATTGAAAGAAAGTAGCTAAACTAGTGGGCTTCATTTTCCTTATAGTTATTAACTTATAAGTAAGAAGTGAGACTTGAATAACTCGTGGAGGAGGGGTCGCATACTCCAGAACGAGCACGAGAAAGAAGCACAAGATCATCTAAGCAATAGATAGGAAGAGATAACACTATTGAAGAGATGGCTGGAAGGAGGCATAGTGCCATCAAGAGGTAGCAGGAAACGAATGCGGTGTTGTCAGAATGGTCAGAGATAAGAGGCGTAACTCCGCTAGAACGGTCTCTGAAAAGAGTCCTGATGCTATCAGCATGGTGACGCCAAACGGTTGCTAGAAAGAAGAAATGACATTGGCAGCTAGGCAGTGTAAGATTGCCTACACTCGATGAAAAACCTTTACAAACGGAACTGTCCTACTTGAGTTTCTACCCAGATTATAGGGCCATGGTTACCACGTGAGAGAGTAAACTAAGAGAAGGTTATATCGAGGACTTAAGGATATGTTGAATATGAGGCACACAACACAATAAATACTCATCCTATATGACAGTAAGGTGCAAAGTGTAAATTATTAGTTTTAGGAGAGATGGTTAGATTCTTTTTTTTGACACTAGTAACATTTGTATTTCAGTCAGTACTTAGGTAGTACTAAAAAACCATATTTACAAAAAAGAAGAAAAAGATTAGTCTTTCCAATGCTAAACCAGGAACTAGATGGACCCTAAAACATCTATGATTGACTCAGTCTCATTGGAGTAGACATTTGTACACCAAAAACAGAACAACAAAATACATTTAAGCTTGACTTCCTGCAGGTTGTTGTCCCTATTTTCAAAACATCTATCATTTCTCTCTCTCCATATAGTCCACCATATACAAGCAGGGATCATCCTCCATCTTTCTCTGTTTGTAGCCCCAACTCCAGCCTCCTCCCAACTGAAAAGAGTCTCATCAATCTTACTAGGCATACTCCAGGAAATGCCTCTGAGATTAAGGAAAATCTGCCACAGTTGGTCAGTAAAATTGCAGTGTAGAAAGAGGTGTTTTACTATCTCTGTATCCTGACCACATAAGGAGCATCTGTTGCATAGAGATATACCTTTCTTGGCCACATTGTCCAATGTCAGAACTGCTTCATTGGCTAGCAGCCAGGTGAAGCATGCCACTTTTTGTGGCACTTTGACTCTCCAGATTTGCTTCCAAGGCCATTTGAAGTCTTGATTCTCCCTAAGACTTGTTTGTTTATATCCTTCCTTTACCCTGTATCTTCCTTTGTTGTGCCCATTGCCCACCATAAATAGTCTTCACCTGTTTGGATTCCTTGGAAACCCTCCAGAAGTGTGAAGAGTTCAATCATTCTGAATTCCCAGTCATTCAAGTTTCTTCTAAAGATCATATTCCATCCTTGTGGTGACCACATTTCAGCAACAGTTTTCTCTTGGTGTTGAGCCAAAGCAAAGATGCCAGGAAAGAGATCTTTAAGGCTCACTGTACCCATCCATTTATCAATCCAAAAACTTGTTTTTCTGCCATTTCGAACTTTGACAGTTAATTGATTACTGAGAACTGCCAGAATATTCTAATGGATTTCCAGAGGCTAATACCATAAGGGGTGTTGACCTCTTTAGTTACCCATGTGTTCAGTTGCTCATACTTGCTCTTGATTACCCTGTACCAGAGGACTTGGTCCTCCTGATGGTACCTCCATAGCCACTTGACCTTGAGTGCTTTGCTTTGGTATTTAAGGTTCTTGATACCTAGTCCACCTTGTTCTTTGCTTCTGATAATGTTCTTCATTTGACCAAATGTAAACCTTTCCTTTCCTTATTACCTTGCTACAAGAAGTTTCTTCTGATTTTATCCAACCTTTGAACTACTGACTAGGGTATATGGACGATAGATAACATATATGTAGGGAGGGAATCTAAAACTGAGTTAATCAAAGTTAGTCTACCTCCCAAGGATAGATATTGTGATCTCCATCTGGTTAATTTCTTTTCACATTTCTCCAGAATTGGATTCCAAATATCTATGGACCTATACTCAGCCCCCAGAGGCATGCCCAAGTATATTGATGGCAAAGTGCCTATCGCACCTCCCAGGATCTGAGAAAGGTGATCCATTTCTGGAACCACATTAATTGGATACAAGTGGCTTTTGTTCCAATTTATATGGAGCCTAGAAATGGCTTCAAAGTACACCAATATAAGTCTTATTATCAAGAGTTGCTCCTCCTCAGCCCCACAAAAAAATAGTGTATCATCGGCATACTGCAGAAGTGTGATCTCTACACTGTTTCCAACAACCTTGCTAACTTCAAATCCCTGAATTCTTCCTGTTATCTTAGCTATATTCAGCATGTTGTTGAGTCCCTCCATGGCTATGATGAACAGGAAAGGGGATCCCCTTGCCTGATCCCTCTATGTGCATTGAAGAATCCTTCAGGTGACCCATTAATGAGTATTGAAAACTTCACAGTTGAGATACAGAACTTGATCTAGCTGGTCCACCTCCCACCAAAACCCATTTGACTCAGCATACTTAAAATGAATTCCCAGTTCACATGGTTATATGCTTTCTCAATAACAAGTTTGCATAATATACCGGGTTTTTCGGGGTAACTCTGGAATCAATTGCTTCATTAGCTATGAGCACTGCATCTATTATCTGCCTGCCTTTGATAAAAGCCATTTGTTGCTTGTCTACCAATTTATCCACAACTCTCTTGAGTCTTTCTGTCAGTACCTTGGAAATCAACTTGTAAAAGCTTCCAATTAAGCTGATGGGTCTGAAGTCTTTGAGTTCCTTTGCTCCTGTCTTCTTAGGAATCAGTGCTATGTAAGTTGCATTATAGCTTTTTTCAAACATCCCAGTTGAGTGAAAATTATGGAATGCCCCCATAATGTCTTGTTTAATGACGTCCCAACATTTTAGATAAAACCCCATTGTGTAACCATCAGGACCAGGGGCTTTGTCTATAGTACACATCTTTAGACACTCAAAAACTTCTTGCTCCTCAAACGCAGCCTGCAATACTTCATTCTCATCCACTGTAATGGTAGGATGATTGCTAATATTTTCAGAAGGCCTCCACTCTTCAGGTTCTGTATATAACTTCTTGTAGAAGGAAATGATTTCTTCCTTGATTCTATTTGGCTCAGATATGGTCTCCCCCTGCACTTCCAGCTGATCAATGTGGTTATATCTCTTGTGGGCATTAGCAGTTTGATGAAAAAACTTCGTATTCCTATCCCCTTCCTTGAGCCATAAAGCTCTTGATCTCTGCCTTCAGGCCACTTCCTCATTCTTTAAGCACCCCTCATACTCCATGATAAGTGTTGCTTTTTTGGCTATTTCCTCCTTTGTTAAAGCTCTACTGTTTAGATGTGAATCCAGCTCAGCCATCTGTATGAGAAGGTTGTTCTTTTGCAAATTCAGATTTCCTTGTTCATTTCTGCTCCATTCTTTCAATTTCCCTGTGACAGCTTTGAGTTTACATGCTAAGATGTAATCAGGCTTCCCATAGAATTCTAAAAAGCATTCCACCAGTCTTTGATTCTTTCAACAAAACCTTCTTGGTTTAGCCACCAATTTTCAAACTTGAAATAGGATTTGGATTGCTCCCAGTGTCCACAGAATAGAGCTATAGGAACATGATCTGAAATCACTCTTTGCATAGTAGTCTGCTTTAGGATATTGAAAAGATTATTTCATTCTATGGAGACCAGAATCCTGTCAATTCTAGATGCAGTGGTATGGTTATCACCTTTGTACCAAGTATATCTTCCACCACCTAGCTGTGGATCAATGAGGTCCATGTCCTCAATGCAATCTGAGAACTCTCTCATTGCTGAATTTCTCTTGCTACAATCCCTTTTTTCAGAGGGAAATCTACAAACATTGAAGTCACCACAGATGGCCCATGGTCCATCCATCAATCCTCTTACATCAGCCAATTCCTCCCATACTAGCCTCCTCTCCACTTGACTGTTGGGAGCATACACACTAGTAATATGACATTCGAAATTGCTTAACTGAGCCCTGAACATGCAAGACAGAGTATAGGCTCCAACTTGTAAAGTTTCCCCTTCCCAAATTCTAGAGTCCCATAGTATTAGGATTCCACCTCTGGTTCCACTGGCCTCCAGACATGCATATTTAATCCATCTCCCTGCCCAAATTTGTTTGATTAATTCTTGTACATTGCCTTCTAGTTTTGTCTCCTGGAGGCAGACTATGTCTGCTTTCCAATCCTGAATCATATTTTGTACCACCATTCTCTTCCCCTGAGATGGTTAGATTCTTTTTTATAGGGTTAACATTTGTTGAGTTTGTTCTTTACCAGAAAGTCCAATCTTCTATCCACTGTGTACCAAGGTGCAGGAGGGTGTTAGATATATAAGAAGTCCTATGTATAAGAGGTCGTCTATTATCCACCGAGTATCAAACCATGCACCACTCGGGGATTTCTCGGTTATAAAGAAAAGATGTATCAAAGAGATATCTGAAAGTGTTCATAATGGTTTTTGGATTATTCCACCCTCTGTCTAGGTTGTGGGTAAGAGGTGCCAGCTTGTCTTATGGTGTGCAAGTAAAATGGCTGTAATGAAGAAGAGTGGACACTGGCCTAATTGGTCTGTCCATTCAGGTCTATTCTTGGCTAGAAAAATTAGTCCATGCTTGGTTTGTGCCGAAATATTTTCCCTCTAAGAAATTGAGTCCAACTAGTGGGGGCCATGCTATGGCCTACCTAGATCATTTATTAGCAGATTCTTTCCAAATCAAACTCTTTACTGATGCCTGTGGTTCAGACCAAGGGTTAGGCTGCGCCTGAGCAAATCTGTACTTTGTCTCACAAGCCTGTTCTCTGCTCATCCATAAATCTCTGTTCAGATTGACACCACATTTGACCGTGTTCTTGGGGAGCTTTTATGATGGGGTTGAGTTACGATGGGTTGGAAATTTTGAACTGTATTACTGTTATTAAAGATGTTAAAATACGGCTCTGGCAGTATTTAAAACAAAGGTTGCTGCACATTGTTGATTCTGTTCCGTAGCATATATTGGTCTTCAGCCTGATGGATAACTAACAATGGGGACAAAGGAGGAGAAGAAAGCTGTTGTCAGTACTTGTAAGAAGAGCACTTGCAAATCTTCCATAGAAAGAGAAAATAGATCAGAAAACACAAAAGGGAAGGCTGAGAAACAAAATCTATTCAAGAATCTGTATAATTGGGTGGATATGACATTTTCCCTCTGATTTCTGTTTATTGTTTGCTTCAACTCAGAAAACATCTAATAAATTAATGGGGGGGATGATTATGGTGAGGAGCAGAATATTTGAGAGCATGAAAAGTTGTTCAGTCTCTCTAAGAAGCTCACTTCTTTATCAGTGTAGATTTAGACCGTTTCAAAGTGCTGTTGAGTAATTTCTTTTACATTCATACATATGTAGTACATTATAGTATATGATGCATAGTATTTCTTTTTTTCTTATTTAATGACCTCTTTGCTTTGTAGGTGATGCTATTCAACGAGTCGCCATGATCTTTGCTCTTAAAAAGCTCTAGTCGTGGATGAAACCAGCAGGAGATAAGGGCAACAACTAATAAACCAGAAAAGCTAATCAATGTAAAGTCATTGTGAATATCTGTCCAGCTAAATGTGTGACCATACATCAGTAAAAATGAAATTATTGTTCAATGCAACTTTCTGTTTGGAACTTTCGAGTTCATATTGATCATTTGATGCAACAGAAAACAGTTTCAAAGCACTTTATGCAATATTGTTTTGATTTGATGAATGATTTCTCCCAGTGTATAGCACATTGTTCCTACTTTCACAATTTGAATGTTGGCACATTTGCATGCCAAAATCACTATAGTATTATACATTGATCTGATACTATTTTATATCTGTTCCAACGTCATTGGGTGTAATTTCCTGAAATGCTTTTATTCAAGTCTATTTTCGAATGATTATTGCACAAATATAATGTTGTATCATGCAAAAATAAAGACTCAAATAACTGATGCAATATAATGTACAACGAGTTTGGAAGGAAAAAAATATACGATGCAAATATCATTTCAATTATGTCACATAAATCTCTCAACCTTCAATGGAAAATAAAACAGAAGTAATTACTGCAGTACAATTAAGTCGCCACGAGCACATACTGTCAATATTCTAGGTGGATTTTATTATCATGTCATCTTTTCACATCCATTGGTAAATCATCCACAATATTTACTTAAACTAGAGTACAAGCATGCCTATATAATACTAATAGAATATTTCATCCCACTTTAAGAAAGAGTCACCGGTATCTATCCAGTGGGCTACAACTTCACAGAGGTAGAAAGACTCTGCAATGAAGTTGGAGACGAACTATGCTGTGACATTTGAAGCAGCTTGAAAAGCTTGGATGAAGCTCTCTGGAGGTTGGCCACCGCTCAACTGGTACTTGCCATTTAACTGCCAAATGTAAATGCTTAGTAATTTCTTATTCGTGGATTAACATATCGAAAGTGCTTATGGAACAATGTGCTAAAATATATTTACATACATACCACAAAATGTGGGACGCCTGATATATTGGATGAGTGTTGCTGAAGCTCTTCATTCACCTTCACATACCCAAAACCAACAAAATTTACTTAACATATTTATAAAATGGTGATCTATCCAACTGCTGAGCCAACCCACAGGGGGATGGGGGAGTAGTAGTGATTAGTGAACATGAGGTATTGAAAATTAGGTAACATGTGATATGAATAACTTGGTCCATCATGGAGCAGGACAAAAGATTAGTCATAATGCCAAATATAGATATCATTGAGCTAGGCTGCTTTACTTCTGTCTAGCAAAAGTTCTACATAACTGACCGTGTCTTTAGCAGTTTTCCAGCAGATACTACCTACACCTCCCCCCCCTCAGCGAATGTTTTGAGAGAAAGGAAATGAGCAAGAAAAATAGAAGACAGACTCTCCAGTTGACTATTAGATAAAAGCTGGGAAAACATACCTCCTTTAGCCCATTGTTGGGATCTTCAAGGAAGTCAGCTGCTCCTTCTATACCGACCTTTCTTGCAGCTTCGATAAGAAATTCCCTACAAGTTGAGAGTCAAATGCTGTCACTTTAAACTGTATGACATCTTCTATACTATGTCGCCGTATTTATTATGTACAACATCTGCCTATGGTCATAAAACACTAAAAAAAGGAAATATGACTATTGACAAGTGATGCATCACTGTAATGATCAATATTTATACAAGGAAGAAGCTTTAAAATCTCTGCTCGTGAATCATTTTCAAAAGTCAGGAGAAAGATCCAATATAAAGGAAAAAGGAAAAGAAAATTGAATGTTGTTACTGTGTAGCATTAGTATACTAATGCAACTAATCTCAATCTGTCAGGAAAAAAGGCACTAACCTGTCACCTATATACCTTCCCTGTGTGAAATAGCCAAGAAAAAGCTCCTCAGCAAGATTATTTTGCTTGTCAGGCCCCTGTTGTCCTGCAAAATATAGTAGCCTGTGGCTGTCCAGACTACTTCCCCTGCATACCGAAAACAAACTATGTTATAACACAAGTCTTTTGCACTTTACAGCTTTCTTATGTTTGGCAAACCGCCAGAGACTTACGTAAGTCCTGACATGTTGTATTCCAGCCCAAGACCCTTAAAAACCTGCATGATTTTGAAAAGGTTGAAATAAGGTGATTCACACTGGAGGCAACTTTTCAAGACACATTGTTTGGGCAACCAGAGAAAAGAAGAAAATATGAACCTCTGACATTCTTGACATCATTTGTTCAGAGCGAGATCCAAACTTATTTCTGTAGTAATTTTTCTTGTTAATCCCTTCTTTAGGTGCAGATGGGTTGAGAAGAAACGGATGCCACTTAATCTACAAAAAAAAAGGATTTTTCCAGTGAAGATAGAGGAACAGGCAGTAAAGGAACCACAGATAACAGAAGCAAATGGCACCTCAAAATCATACTGATCACTGGTTAACGCTATAGCTTTATCAAGGTTCTTTTTCCCCACAAAGCACCAGGGGCACACAGTATCCGAACTGATATCAATTCGGATAAACTTCTTTCCACTGTTGGTGGCCATTAATCGATGCAGGAACCTGATTACACACATTCAGAAACAAGTCATCTTAACTGGCCTCATACCATTCTTCTGTTAAACAAAATAAATAGTTTACTAAAATAAAGTACAGATCCATCAGTTAGATTGTTTTTCACTTCAGTTTTCCTGGCCCACACACACTAAGATAGAGAAAGAGGAAGCTATATCTTCCCCATCTGAGTTTAGGTTCCCACTAAAAAAAGTTGGATGATAATGCAGTTCGTGATCACATGAATCAGCATTGTCAAGTTCAAGATAAGAAATCACATCCATAGGTATTAATCCTCTTAAAATTTATGTATAGTAAATCATTCAATAGATTCTGATTTTCTAATAGTAGCAGTTCCCAAATCATGGTCGATATAGCATTTAGGTGACTGCACCCATTGTTTTCAACTCGAACCTCTACCTAGTAGGTACATGCATTTTGATGCCACTGAATCTTAATTCAAGAATTGGCTTTATCCCTAAGGTGAAATCTAAGTTGATTCTATCTCAATATCTTTGATCAAAGATGAAAATCTCAAGAACCCCAATTCCTATCCCCAAGAAAAATGTTGACTTCTAAAAACAGGATTTCAAGAAACTAATTAAAAAGGTCAAAGATATCAAGAAAACAGTACATCAGGAACATATCATCAAAGCTTCAGTTTTTCCTGAGTATTTCACTTAAAAAAAACATATATTGGGAACAAATTCATCATAGGAAAACTAAATAAAATCTTGATAATAATCCGAACCCCATTATTTAACGCATAAACTAGTGAGAAATTAGCAAATTTAAACCCCCATTAAATCGAAAAGTGTTACCTCGGAGAAATTAGGATTTTTCGGAGATTCAATGAAAGCATATAAATTAGGAAAGACTCTTTTGGGCCGTAACCAGAATTTGCCTCTTCTTATTCTTCTTAAATCTTGATTAGTTTTTTTTTAAAAAAAAAGAAAAAACGATAAAAAAAAAAGTAGGAGTTGTGATGTGAAAATGGACTTAGGAAACTTAAAATCTACGTTATGTACTTGGACGGGATTCGGACTTTTTGATCAATTGTTTTAAATATATAGAAAATTACGGATATTAACAAATATTTAACATATATTAGGTATTATAGTTATAATTTTAAAAAAATTATGATTTGTGGCTACAGTTTTCTTATTTTTTTGCTATTCGTCTACTTTGTATAATTCGGTTCCTAATTGTATAAATCGTGAATTTTGTATATGTTTACCCTAACTATTTGTATACGATTTTTGAAAAATTCATAATAAATTACCATGTTTATATATTGGCAAGCGAAATATACAAATAAAATTCTAAAAAATTCCTAAATGTATAAATACATAATTTGTATATATTTACCCTATTTGTATATTTCGCTTGAATATACAAACGGACATAAATATACAAATAGCAAACATAACTATAAATATGAAACGTAATTATCAAAACTATAGCTAAATACTGCAGTAATATAAACAAGTGTAATCTCTTAAACGAAATTTGAAAATAATATGGAGATCTTATATTATAAATAAAAAATGAAAAAATTACTTTAGATAGACTTAAATAGAAAAGATAATTTCGATTAAAATTATTAATTTTCTTGGTTAATATAAAACCAACAAATAAGTAGATTTAAACCAAAAAACACAAATGAGTAGATATATAAATTATACTCATATCATTCTTTGTTCATTCAAAGTCAAAGCAACCAAATCATAGATTGAGATTTGAAGTGATATAATTAATAAGGCAGTGTAAAAAATATTGAAATTAGAGATATTAGAATAATTTTTAGTAAAGCGAGTGAATCGTCGATACTATTATTAGTATCTATTAATATAAAAAGATATATTATTTTAATTATATTAGTATATTACTATTCTTTTCAAAAGAGATTGATAAATTATCAAGATCAATAACACATGATATCATATTCAAGTCAAACCATACTAATTAATAAGAAGACATTTTCTTTTGTTGTGTAAATATTACTTATAAATGCTTTTCCATCTCTAATACTCCATTCAATTTTTCATATATTACTGTAATTTGAGTTGGCAATTTTTATGTGATCTAAAATATGCAATAACAAATTCCAATTAGATTCTTTCTAAATTGAGAAGTATTAGTAACAAAATTTGGACATTAGAGTATTTTAAGGTCTATAAAAATCAGTTGGGGCAAAACGGTCGGCCAGGAATTGGCAGTCCTGCCCTCCCTCCATCCATCAACTCCCAATTTCTTTGGAGCTCAAACTGCTACCTTAGATTCTTCAAATTTCCCGGATAAAATTCCTCCCATTATATATCTTTTCTCGATTTCATCGTAAGTTTCTCACTGCTTACATTTCTGTTTCATCTTTTTAGAGTCAAAGTTAGGGACTTCGGTTCAAAAACACTAGTTAAAGATCGTAGCTTTTGTATTTTATGGTTCATTTTTCTTTGATAGTTGAATTAAATGGATATTGATGAAATACTTGGGGTATCTCGGCCTGTGAGTCTGACAAACAAGAGTGCGATTTATGTTTGGGGTTACAATCAATCTGGGCAAACGGGTCGGAGAGGGGAAGAGAGGAGTTTGAGGATCCCAAAACAGCTTCCTCCAGAGCTATTTGGATGCCCAGCTGGTGGTAATTCCCGTTGGTTGGATATTGCTTGTGGTCGAGAGCATACTGCTGCTGTGGCTTCTGATGGATCGCTTTTTACATGGGGTTTGACAATTTTTCCCTTTATTTCCCTTCATTTTTTCAGTATCCATGTTTTTGCTCTATTTCTAATTTGAATTGACTCTCATTTTGGTTACTTTACTTTATCATTTACAAGCTTTCCCAAAGATTTGATCTTTACTAGCCAAGTTTGGATTATATCATCAACTGTCTCTGTATTTCTGAATAAATTGGGTGGAATGAAGAAAGAAAACAATGGTCTTTAGTTTGATCAGGCTACCATTTGTCTGATGACATTGGATCGAAATTGGGTTGAGAAGAGTTTCTGAAGATGGTGTACACCAACTTTTTTTTATCCCACAAACTAAAGTGTAAGAGCTGAGACTGTTCTACAACAACATACCCAGTGTATCCCACAAGTGGGGTCTTGGAACGCTGGTGTGTATGTAGCCTTACCCTTGTGAAGGTAGATAGCGAGAATTTTTTATCAGTGGTATTTGTACGGATTACTTGTGTATACCACTGGCAAGAAGGCGAACTCTCATTATATATCAATCTTTTGCTCTGGGTGCTATTGACTTGACTACATTGTCACACATGTGGGTTGAAAGAAATTAGGAAGTTGGGAGGATAGATAATGACAGCAAATCTCCTATTGGCTTCTTCCAAATGAATGATGAATTCTCATGTAAACTGTGGTATCTTTTAATTTTTCCTTAACATGGTTTGGTCTCGGTTAGTTATCCATTTGCTATAAAATGTGCCTTTAAAAACCATTGCCCTATTCTTACTGATAAAAAAGGTCATTGCACTATTTTGTTGGTCATTTATTGCCTTTCTTAATTGATCTTGCTACAGTTTCGTGTATTTTTTACTCAAATAAATTCCTTGGTGTAATACATGTTTTTTATTCCTTTACTCAAAGAGATATGCTGCAAAGAAGAAGTCACCACTTTATGCATTTTAAGTTGATATTGAACAATTAGTTTTACTTGTAAAGTTAACCTCTTTGGGAAAAACCTAGATTTTAATTGATATTTGACAGTTAATTTCAGAAGCCTGTTCCTGCTTTTGTTTGTGGGGAAGTTGATTTTTCTTGTAAGAGAGTTGTATTTATTTCATTGCAACATGAAATAGTTTATAGAACACTCCTAATTTTTATACTTTCAAACAGGAGCTAACGAATTTGGTCAGCTGGGTGACGGATCTGAAAATGCTAGGAAGCACCCCAAGAAAGTGAAACAATTGCAATCTGAATTTGTTATTAGTGTTTCATGTGGAGCACATTGTACTGTTGCCATTGCAGAACCACGTGAAAACGATGGTAGCATGTCAGGTCGGAGACTTTGGGTCTGGGGACAGAACCAGGTCAGTCTCACAAAAAAAAACTTCAAGGCAACAGCTACCTTGTTTATTTGAGGTCACAGTTTGTTTGCCCGTGTTATTCTATGCAGGGATCCAACTACCCACGACTCTTTTGGGGTGCCTTTTCTCCTTCTACGGTACCAAATTTTTCTTGAGAATGTACTTTTGTGGAAATATCTGTGTTTCTCATGCAAATGTATTACTTCTGTTCTGTGTGGTCATAGTGGGGCTTAAGCATCTATCTAGTCGCATTTATGTTATGATAGCAGATTTACCTTTTCCTGAATTCTCTATCTAATCTATGCCCACTTTTTTTTGTTAAGAAGTTGCTTTCCATACAAAAACAATGGTGACTTGACATTCGCAATGCGCAACAAATTTTATGATATTTGTATGCTCTTTCAATTCATTCAGGTTATTCGCCAAGTTTCTTGTGGTGCTGTTCATGTTGTAGCGCTATCAGAAGAAGGGTTACTACAAGCTTGGGGTAATTTGCACTTTCTTAATTCACCTGTATATACAATTCTATGTTTAACATATCCTCTCAGTAATTTTGATGAAATCAGTGCACATATGTGTATGGATCCCTGCATGTGATTTTAGTTTTTATGTGTATATCCTCTATCAGGTTACACAGCCTTAGAGTTAAAAACATATTGTGTCATGTATTAATGAAAATTTTGTCACTGCTCTGGTAAAGCAGGCTATAATGAATATGGTCAGCTTGGCAGAGGTGTTACATCTGAAGGCCTTCAAGGCCCTCGTGTAATTAATGGATATGCTAAATTTCTTGATGAAGCTCCTGAACTTGTGAAGATTACCCAAGTGTCATGCGGGGAGTACCATACTGCAGCTATATCAGAGAAAGGCGAGGTGTAAGTGTTCATTGGACCTTTCTTGATGGAGATTAAGTTTTGATGCTAAACATGAGAATATGGTTATCCGCATGGCACAAGTGGACGTGGATGTCGAGGAAAATAAACCATAAAGATACACACTACTTGATTTGCAGGATTTGTTTTTTCCCATTTGTGGAACTTCTCTAATTTAATTTTGAATCATTGAAGTTGCCAGGTCCCACTGAAATATTACATTTGCAAATTTCCTCATGGCTTCTGGATTTGATTATAGGATTTTTTTAGATAGTCATTACTAAGAAGATACCTAGAAACTACCCCATTTAGACATACACACTAAAAAAGGAAGATAGAGTTGTTCAGTTCTCTAGGAAGTTAAAATGAATCTTCTGCTATTACTTTTAGTTTCTTTAGTAGAGACTTGGCATGATTGATGCATTTTTAAGTATTCCTGTTCTTAACTTTGTATGAGGGAAACAGTGGTGCATCCTTACTCATTTCTCCTTATGAGGTGGTATCAGTTTTGCTATGCATTAACTAAAATTTTGTTGTCTGACTTTGGGGTAACTTGTATCCACTTTACTTAATTCTTCTGTTCACATGTTAGCTCTTTTGAGTTTTGGTTATTTCGATCTTTTTTTTAATTTGATGACCATGGTGTCCGGACCAACTTTCGTGCACCTAGACTAATTCCACGGGATATTTGCCACCTCCTACCAGCAACAAGTACTAGGTAACTCTGTGCACCAAGGCTAGAACAGATGGGAAGAATCATGATAAGTAGGGATTTTTATCATGAAGTTCTTTGAGATAATAAATTTCCTTCCAGAAAGGACCCCTGATAATATTGTACTATCATTTGCTTATGTTATAGCAAAGCTAAGTTTTCTTCTTTGCTAGTTCTTTCTTGTGCTGGTATGAATTTCTGGTAAAAATCAAATTTCTTACCATAAATTGAACTTTTCTTGTGCTGTGATAAACACATCCCTGCTCCCCCGAACACTCTTAACCAGAAGCCAATAGTGGCCCTCTCCCACTTTGGTCCCTTAGTCATTGACCCTTCATCAAATGAATAAGAAGCTTCACGACATGTATCTTCATGATGATCTGCCATCTTTCTGCTGTACCCCTCATTATATTAGGACTTAACAACCGACAGGGCTTGTTGACTAAAGCTGATATAATTGTATTTGTTTGATTTCTTAATCACGTATTTCGTTGGGTCTCTTGAAGTCCTGTACAAATTAGTGATGGTTATTTTTTGCTTTTTTCAACAGATACTACTCTACAGATCATTTGATTGATACCCTTTTTCTTTCCCCTGTCCATTTCTTAAGATTTTGATACAGGTAGACTTATCGTTGTATCATTTTGACTAACTACAGCTATACTTGGGGAATGGGGAGCGTGGGACAACTTGGCCATTGTTCCCTTCAGTCAGGTGACAAGGAACTTTTACCTAGGCGTGTAGTTTCCCTTGATGGCATATGTATTAAAGAAGTTGCCTGTGGTGGTGTTCACACCTGTGCTGTGACTGCGAAAGGGGCTCTTTATGCTTGGGGTGGAGGTCAGGCTGGGCAATTGGGAGTTGGGCCATTAAATGGATTCTTTTCGTGCAAGCTCAATGAATCTGAGATGATGCTCCGAAATATACCAGTGTTGGTTGTTCCAGATGGTGTGCAACTTGTTGCTTGTGGGCATTCACACACACTTATTTCTGCTAAAGATGGACGAATACATGGATGGGGTTATAACTGCTACGGTCAAGCGGCTAATGAGAAGTCTACATATGCCTGGTATCCATCACCAGTTGATTGGTATGATTTGTGAGAACTATTGCTTGACTAGACGTTGGAAATCTTTTAATACAAAGTCATTTCTTATTTAAGTAACCCTTTGTACAGGTGTGTTGGGGCAGTCCGGAAATTGGCTGCTGGTGGTGGACATTCAGCAGTGCTGACTGATGCATGCTCGCTAAAGGAGTTGTGTGAATTTAGGCTTGCAGAAACAGTGAATCCATCCAATGCTTCAGTGGTTGAGGATGTCGCCTCAAGAACAGGAGCTGATGCTTTAGCACGACTTTGTGAAAGATTGAGGTAGAAATTCTATTGAAGCATTTATACTTCTGGTTACTGGTAAAATGATGTGCTTCAGATGTTCAAAGCATGTCTTGTTATAAACTTTCATTGCTTCCCCTCATTTTCTCCTTTATCGAAATTATTTTGTTGGCATTTGCAGGGAGCATTACTACAATGATGATGAGTTTGGTCTGTGAAATCATTGATGGGTGTTAAATATGTAATATATCAATTATTCAGCCATTGGGATTGATTCTTGAATTCATCTAGTACAATAGAGAAAGCAGTGTCTACTTTGTTTCATCAAAGTTGGTAGGTTTTAATTTGAAATGAATTGTTTATGCTAATACAAAACATGTACACCAAAAATTGAACTAGTCAACAAGTCTGAATAAACTCCGTTTTCATTTCCTTCCTGTACCCTAATTGCTATTTACTGTATAATTTTTCCACGCTAATCCCAAGCAAAAAAGGAATTAAAATCAAACAAAATATAGTTGGGACAACAATTAATTAGTTAATATTAATGCAACAAGAACGTGTAGTTTTATCATTTAAACTAGTTTTGTTATTTTAAAATATCAAAATAAGAGAGGTGAACGGTAATATCTAAAATCACAACGAAAATAAGTGTTATAAAGGTAAATCAAAAAGAATTATTCCATAATCGTTTTATCCTTTATTTAAGTTTCCGAATTGTTCCTTGGACAATATTGCCATCTTTAATTTTAGGTCTCTTTAATCAATATATCATCTCAGAATAATGCAATCTAAAATAATAAATGACTTTGTATGTTATTATAATATATACCTGATTCCATAACATATAAAATCGACGTAATATGCGCTGCTTAAATCTGTTTAATTTATAGGAATTAAGGAGGGATGGATAAAAATTAAGGATGAAAGGTTTAATTAGCTTAGCTAATTATACATCACAAACTGGAAAGTTGATTAATATTGTTTGGAACAAAACATATACAATTAATTAATATTGTTTCACCCTTCGTTGCTGACATGGCGGAGCATCCATGGCGGTATCAAGGAGGAATTGCTATTATTATTATTATTATTATTCGAACCCGGATACTGATGAACCTGACCCGATCCATCTCTGTTCATTCCTCCAAAAGCCCCCCTGTGATCGACACACATTATGTATGAATAATTTTTACACATCAATGTTATGTAACATGTTATGCGATAGCATATAACACAAAGTATTACTTATTGTGAGCAATTATATGTCGTAATAATTATCTTTTAGGTGATCTGATAGTGTAGAATTTACAGAGAGAGTACGTACCCAATTGTGAGGTTAGGAAGATGGTGAGAATGTGATGGAGGCACATGAAAAGTTGATGAGTTGGGTTGTGTCTTCTCGTTTTCTTTCAACTGTTTTCAATTCACAATTATTTTTTTATGTATATGTATATAAATTTCAACAAGTTTAAGATATATATACCTTCTTAGTTATCAAGTTGTTTTGTTCTTGGAGCGCTCTCTCCTGCTCATATATAATGCAAGTAACAAATCATCATAAATACATTGGAGCCTCGACTAATTAATTGTTACAACAAGATGAAGAAGAATATAAATATATCGTTACCTTTTTCTGCAGCTCAGAAATGGACTCGTGCATCAGTTGGTTCTGCATATTATTTAAGTGTATCATCAAATAACCTTAAAGTAACAAATTTATGGTACATATATAAAATGTGAGATTAATTAGTAATCAGAAAAATGATTAATTAATACGTACGGACCTTCCTGCTTCTAATTCGCTTTAACGAAGTATCAATCTGTTGCTCTATACTCTGGAGCTCACGCAAACTGAGAGGGTCCAGATCCTGACCCATGTAATGCCTACACATGATTTTCATGTGAACACATTTTATATTATATCAACAATTGGAGTTTGGCACCAAAACAGACACTACTTTGACATGTCGTCCAAAAATGGGGCAAACAGGCTCTTACATCCGATCAACTCCATTTTAAAAAGGGTAGGTTTTAAGGTATATAGTGTCTGTTTTGGTGCGAGACTCTGAACAATCATGTATAATCAATAAATTTCATCAAGTGAAGGGGGATGCGTATTACCTTATATTTCTTTGTAAAAGTTCAATCCTTGACATGAGCTTTGGATACTCCACACTCCAATTTTCCTACAACAAATGCATCAATGAGATCAAAAGGATAACCAAAGACAAGAAATGAGAGAGAAACTAATTAGCAAGTGTTTGGAAAATATATTAGATTTGAAACTAATTAAGGGGGAAAATGTATTTGATTGATGTTAACATTAGATACAAAATTTATGAAAGAAATTAAGACTTTGAAATATATGATTAATTTTAAATATTTCATCGTATTTCTGTGGCAATAAAGACTTGCTAATAAATGATTCTTTCCAAATGCAGAAAAAAAGGCCATATATTTTTTTGATTGACTTAAATTGAAATAGGTTCATATAAATTGAAACGCAGAGAGTATTTCAATACTTCACTATAAGACCTCATTTTATTTTTTTACCAACAATGATAAAATTCAAAGGATAAATCAAGAGAAAGAAACATTTAAGTATTAATTTGCATTTACCTTGGGATCAGAATCATTTGCATTCATCTGTGTCTCTGCATATGAGTATCTTTCATATCTTTCAAGAATACTTTCCATACTAAAAAAAAAAAACCCAGTAAGAATATTGAACTTAACTGTATGACCTAATAGTATAAAAATTTATTTTCTTTTTCATTTACAGTTACTAACTATTCCATTGATATACAGTAATACTTAAATAGGCTTCTAGCTAGGTTATTTTAGAATGAGAAGTTTTTTGCATTTTAATCAGGTTATTTTGAAAGAGATAGATCTGATTATTTTGAACTCTAATTTAAGCTGATAAATATGCAAGGTGGGAGTGGCCTCCGTGGTGGCTAAGATGAGGGAAGTGAGACTGAGATGATTGAGTCTGTGACGAGGAGATGTGCAAATGCCCAAGTGAGGAGGTGTGAGAAATTGACAATGGTGGGTTTAAAGAGGGGTAGAGATAGACTAAAAAAATATTGGAGGAGGGGTGATTAATTAGACACACATGCACGAATCTACAACTTACTGAGGTGAGAATATGATCATAGGAGGATATCGAGGTCGTGGATAAGGGTTGAAGGTTAGTAAGTAGTTAAGCATTATCACGCTTTCCTACGGTATAGATTTGGTGGTAGTTTGGTGCAGCGTGCATTTTTCTCCTTTCATACCAATAGTATTAACACTATTCTCATAGATTTTTGTCCTTCAATTTCTGTTACTACTGGTTGTTTTTTGTTCTTCTATTATCACATTATTTTCATGTTCTTTCCTATTATTGGATATGTCTTCTTTTCTTCTATATTTTCCTTTTCACACTACTTTGGTACTTCGAAAACAATCAATACTCTACTAGGGTCAGCATACACTAGCTCTATTCTTTCCAGACTCCACCCGTAGAATTACATTAGGTATGTTTTGGTTGTTAATTAAAGCTTGAAATCATGATCAAATAAAGTTGCTTACAATTTACTATAACAGGTAAGGCTATACCTAGATGTATGCCCAAGCTAGTGCCTTTTTTTTCTAGCTGAATGAGATTGTTTGACAATATTTTGCCACAAAATTGCCTGTTCTACAAGATTCATCATAATCATATAGATTTGTCAATGTGTAAGATATGCCTTTAATAAGTTAAAGCTATACTAGAGGCCTGAACAAATCTAGTTAGTTGGTCTTTTAAACTCATAATTTACATAACTCGTTATGTATTGATTGTTATTACAAACTTCAAGATGATTATTAATCAATTTTAATATAACATGAAATCATAGACTATAAACAATTAACTGAAGGATTTGGATCAATATTAATTCGTTCGGAAAACCAAACCATTTACTTTCTACTACATACATAAAAGATTTAACTTGTCATCGATCAGAAGATAATATATACGTTGACAGTGTAAAAAATGTTTACGCTATCATTAATGTGTAGTAGACATGTTTTTTGTATGCATAGGAGTTACTAATATCCTTGGAGTACACGTACGTCATTGAGAGTGCTCCTCGTACTATATATCACTGAATGAACTGACAAAGAGGCACAAGGCTCTAGGCTTACAAATGAAATGCTATTTCTTCAGCTTTTGCTTTTAATTTGTTGTTTTTTGTGCATTTGATCTAATTTTAATGTAATAATGTCAATATAAAAACCAAAATACTAACATGACTACCTGCAAAACATATATGGAAACACAAGGGAAGTAATATACTTATGAGGGTAACTTTAGGGATTTGAAGGGTAAAATATCATTTTTATTTCGTGTAGCACATATAAATAAATTTCAATGCTTCAAAGATGAAGTTAGCGTTTGGTCATAGATTTTGAATAAAATTTATCTTCAACTATCTAGTTGGTTGAGTGACTTTTACTTCTGCTCACAAAACTTCAAATTTTTTCCAGGTTCAAACACACTGAAGTTCCAAAAAGCACACCTTCAAGAAAAAAAACCTCAAATTTTCAAGTTCTAAATTTAACTTCAAAATCTAAGGCGAAACGGGAGCTAAGAATTTAGAAATATGTGTACTGATCGAAACCATCAATAATCACTTGATTTACTTTTTGGAAGAAATAGGAGATCTAGTTTCAATGTAATTAATTCACCAAGCTAAGAACAAATGATCTAAATCGTACGTAATGAGAAAGAAAAAGTAATACTAAGTTTTAACTGAACATACAAACAATTACTGAAATTAGTGCATGAGGGCATCAATGAAGTGATTAATAATTAGCTAGTTTATTAAATATACATAGCATAGTACCAATTAGCATCCCAGTTGTTCCGTCGTTAACCTAATAATGTAAAAATTTGAAGGGTAAAACATGATTTTGTTTTTGTGCTACATATATAAATAAATTTGAAGGCGTTTAATCATAGATTTCGAATTAGTAGAGTACCTGGAGTCAGTGGAGGAATACTGGAAAAGTTTGCCTTTGGTAGAAAACACAATCAAGGCAACATCAGCATCACATAATACAGAGATCTCATTAGCTTTCTTCAACAATCCAGATCGTCTCTTTGAGAATGTTACTTGCCTACTTATCTTGTTCTCGATCCGCTTCAACTCTACCCTACCTCTTCCCATCTTCGCGTATTTGAATTAGTCGGACTTATTGAATCGTATATATATACTACTAAGAGGAGTAATTAAGGTTGTTCCCTACCATGTGAATGATGGAGAGGTTTGTTTGGATTAATGGAAAAAAATTAGTGGGACTATATGGAAGAAGCATGAGAACAAAGGTGTAGGGGTGTTAATTTGTTGATTATTGATTGATTGAGTGAAAGGGCACAATAATAACCTGATACAAGAGGAGGGGTGTTGCGTTGTCGATTTGTGATTGGATTAAACGTACACACTGCTAGTATCTGGTGGTTAAGAGCCACGAGACAAAATGCAGTAATTCAGGATGATTTTGATTAGATATTATGAGTTTGAGATATAGATATGAAATATTTTATTTTGTTAAAATAAGTTTTTTTTACTTATGTAATATAAATTTAAATTAATCAAACGGATTAGCCCGATTGGGCAACACTTATTGAGTGACTAGTTATTTGTATAGTTGTGTTGACAGCGTTTTACGTCATTTTTGTATATACTCCTTATATGCTAAGGTCCTAGGACACTCATTACGTTCACACTATGTAGTACTCCCTACATTTCATATCTGACGTAATATTCTTTTTAAAAAATAATTAAAGGTATATTTCACCTAGTTAATTTAAATTCTGAATTTGATTATTTTTACTTTATATAAATATTTCTTAAATTTTCCCTCAAGTTCATTTTGTGATACTAACATTTTTTTGTGATTTATAATATTATGTTTTCCTTCCTTATATTAGGGGTAATTTTAAATCTTTTGTTTGTCAAGGCTCCATTGTAGCACATGCTTGATTGGACGTGGCTCCTCTTTATTTCTCTTCTCTTCATTTTCCTCAACATCCTACTTCGATTAGTAACACATGACATAAGAAATTAAATGATTAAGATTTAATTGTTCAAAATAAATATCTAATGGTGATTTAGTTAATAAATGCATTATATATTTGATTTAAAAAATTATTGAAATTCCACAATCTTAACAACATATTGTCTTGTTCATAAATAAAGGAAAAACAATTCTCTTCCTAATGCTTTTCTAAGCATAAAGTTTCTTTTATTTTCTTTTAAAGCAATCTTTTTATTGCATCTTAGAGGAATTAGGGAGAAAAGAGGTGAAATAAAATAGGAGAAATAATGCAATAAAAAGATTAATTTAAAAAAGAAAATAAAAGAAACATCATGGTTAGAGATTTACTTTGGACAATTAAATTTTAGCCATTTAATTTAACTTAAAACATGTGTCACTAATCCAAGTAAGAATTTGAAAAGAAATGAAAGAAAATATTTTTAGAAAAAGAGTCCGATCCTGCCTAATTGAATCGATAATCGTTAGTAAAAGAGTATATTTGAGATTTAAAAAAAATAGCGGAGCTTTGACCGACTATAATAAGTTGGGAAAATATAATATAATACAAATCAAACACTTAAAGAGAAAATCCAAACAATTACCCTTTATAGTATACTATTACCAATAGGCAAATAATGTACGTAACCATTTTTTAAATTTGTTGGCTTGTAATCATGAGTCAAGCACAAAATATATAAAAGTGAACAATGGCACGCTGCACGCACCTTAAGGTTTAAGGTGGCCAAAAAACAAGACGATGGATATGCTTATAATTAACTTGGTGGTCCTTATTACGTACACAAGTTAAAGATTTGTTCGCATTCGATATTTATATTCGTCCAATAAATATATGACACGTGTTTTATCACATGGTTGGTGACTTTTATTTTCCAATAACCAAGATAAGTTCATTTTAATGAGCAGTAAAAATATGTACTATGTTTCTTGGAGTTTTAAGAACAAGTTGTTTCCTAGTAAGACACTTCACGCGTTACAAAAATAAATATAGAATCATAGGGGACCATGAAATGCAAGCAGGCACAATTTATTAGAATACTTATATAGTACAGTAACAATTGGTTTTCCAAATCCTTTCAAATTATATTACAGCTTTTAAGTAGGGGACCATGACAAAAAAAAACTAAAAAAGAGCTATTTAATTATGGTAAATTAATATTAAAAATTAGATTAAAAGGACAAAAGCATTAAGAGTGTTTAATTTTTTATCAGAAGAGACATTAGTCCGTTTATTATGTAATACATCAAAATCTCAAATCCCTACTTTATTAATCTGTTACTTTAATTGAAGACATTGTATCCGTTGTATTAAGATGAGAAGACAATCTTAGCCATTCTACTTTTTTCTTATTGGCAAATTAATTATTATTAACTTTTCTCTTTTTGAGAATGGCGAGGTATTACTATCGTATTAGAAGATTTTGGCATTGTTGAGGACAGTTTGGTGATCTAGAGGTCATATAATATTTTATTTTGATCTTGTAGACTCGTATTGAAACTAGACGGATTCAGAATTTAAATTGTATTGGTTCAATTTTAAAAGTTTTGAACTTATTGTATTTTAAAGTTATGATAAGTTTAATTGAACACATACTTATAATGATACATCCGCTTATAGAATGGATATAAAGTCTAACCTCAAAAAATTGATAATGAAGTACTACATACCCTCACTAGTCACTACTATTAGGACCCGTTTGGCCATAGATTTTCCAAGTAAAATTTGAGGGAAAATTTGGTAAATAGTATTTGTCCATACAATTTGCCATTATTTGACAAATATTTTTGGCAAATAACCCAAATTCCCAAATACTATCTCATAGCCCTTCTAATTATGGCAACCACTCACTTTTATTATGGCCTCTACCAACCTCTTTATTGAAAAAAACAAGTAAAAAAAATGAAGAGTACATAATATCCATAATGGTAAAAATTACTTCCTCCATGTAAATTTTTCTATTTCCCATTCAATTTTGTTCCCATAAATGGCTTCTTGTTTTTAAAAAATTAAAGACAGTGTTTGTTTTTTCCCTTTTCGTGTCTTTTCTTATTAACTGTACCAAAATAAAATGAATATATAGATACCATGTTTGGAAATTCCTTTTGCATTCTCTCAAAGTACTTTTCACATTCATTATAAATATATATAAATATTTCTCTATTCAATTTTACTTGTGCATTATATTATTTTGAGATGTCTAGCAATATTTGTTTAGTTTATAAAACCAATGAATAATTTATCATTTTGTGTCTATTTTACCATTGATATTAAATACTACTCCTTCCATTTCAAAATTCAATATGTGACTCTTAAAATGACTAAATTTATTTTTGTTAAAACAAAAATTTACAGAGTCAATTTTTGGAGGTAAAACCTTAACAAAAATGACTAAAAAAATATCTATTGAATTATATTAATTTAGTCTTCATCCATAATATTATCGTGAACTATTTCAATGGGATCTTCAAAATTCAAATTCATAAAATCTACTGATTCACTTTTAAATTTGGTACACATGACAAGTAGAGTTTACACCAATTCACCAAAGATTGGAGTGTTAATTTATCAATATAGTGAAGAGTTCTTTTTATGAAAATCTCAACCACATTAATATAAGAATTTTTCAAGAAATTAATTTAAAGTAATTTAAGTTTCTTGAACTCATCATATAGAAAATCCAAATGAACGGTAAAAATGAAAGAATATTCTAAGAGTAAATTTTAGGAATAGCAAACATAAAAATCGTATGAGCACTCTATAGCTCAGTTTTGTTATTTGCCTTCCATAGCCAAATTACGTTTGCTATGGAGCATCTGATTTGTATAAATCGCGATGATTTGTATTAAAATTGTGTTTGTACATGTATATGTTCTCTGTGTTAAGCTAGAGTAGCGAGCGAGAGAGGGCAGAGAGTGAAGAGAGGTGAATTGTATGTGTATATCTATTAGATAATTGTATATATGTAACTACTATGTATATGTATCAATGATTGTGTTTGTATATCTGCATAAAATTTGAATTCTTATACAATTGAATCGAGTTAAAACATTTGTATTTGTATATCAAATCTCTCCCTCTCTCTCTCGCTTTATACAAACACAAATTATACATTGTATTTTGTATAATTTGTGTTTGTATAAAGTGAGGGAGAGAGAAAGGCAAAAGAGAACTGGGAAGGGGAAGATTTATATTTTTATAATTATAAGTGGATATGACGGAGAAATATGTATTTTTTGTATATACAATCTCTCTCGCTTTATACAAACACAAAACACAAATTATACATTTGTGTTTGTATAAAGTAAGAGAGGCGAGCGAGAGAGGGCTGAAAAAGAGGAGAGTGGCGAGCGAGATTCCAGAGAGGGGAGAGAGGCGAATGGCAAGAAGTTTGTTGCAAATTAAAATTAAATGAAACTGTAGCTATAACATTTATTTTGAATTGATAGTTTGTTACAATGCACAATTCAACTATTTTGAAATGAAGGGAGTAATATTCATTTTTCAATGTTTAGATGACTTATATTTAATAAAGGTGATTTGGTAAGATTACCCCAACATTTACTGCTTTTTAATCCTATGTCAAATCAATAGTAGACAACTATTGTTGTACAAGAGATTACTACGTCACTAAAATTTTTTGGAGGATGAATCTGGACACATTCATAATAGCAAATATCATAGGAATAAATCTACCTTTTGAGATATCATCATTTTTCCAAAACTTAATTAAAATAAGTTTAAAGAAAAGATGAATGAATAATCCATATGAAATTCTCTTTCTTTTTCATTTTAATTAATCATGGCATTCTTGCTATATAAAAGGGTGACAAGGATCAAGGTTTGCCAAATGGAAGACCATAATATTCGTTAAATTAAATAAATTAAAAAGAATTATTATTTTTTAAAATATAAATATCTTAATCATATGAAGCTACACCTAGATGATGCTCTAGCAGCACGCCACAATAACTACTTTTGTTATCAACATAAAATAAAAATATTTTTTTCGTTAAAAAAACATATATTCCTAACAACTATCTTCTGATTCTCTAATTAAAAAAAATTGTGAGTGGCCATGGCGGCTGAAATTAAAAAATTTAAAAGAAAAAATGAAGCCCAGATCCCTTGCCAGGGCAATCAGAATTAAATTAATTGGAAATAGAATATTATTGTGTACTACAAAAGGAGAAAAATAACTTCACTTTGCTTAATTTATAGTATCCCCATATATTATACCACACAGCCTCTTGCAGCACCAATATTTAAAATATATTCAATCTTTTAAATTTAATTATTTTTTTTGTTATTTTTGACAAACTTCAAATTATTGCAATTACTTACTTTTTCTGGTACTACGTGGCTTAATTTCAGATCACTCTTTAAGGAATAAAATACAATAATATAGCGCACATCAAAGAAGAGAATATTCTTTTATTATTATATTATAATATAGGTGCGCACATTCTTTCTTAAGAGATGAAACAATCGTCACTCGACAACTCAAAACTGACCAGGATTGTCTAGGGTTCAATTGGATGTGATTAGGGGAGAATTTTTTGTTTTTCTTTTGTGTATCAATAACACGATTAAAGTGTAAACGTTATATATATATTTGTAATGCATTATAGGTCTCTTTTTTATTCTTCTACTCTTTTCCAGAATACATTTAGAAATAAAAGTTTTTTCGATTGCAAATCAATGAAATTTTTTGTTAAAAAAACATTTTTTTTTTCTCATTCATTTTTCACCGAATCAATTTAATGGGAAACACATTGTGAAGAACAAATTATCACTGAAATATTGAAAAACTTTTTAATTTTTTCATATGAAAACACTATTATATTTTTTCTTTTCTCACCGATTCAATCAAATAATTTAGGAATATTTTCCGTGGGACAGTTTGCCCCGTAAAGGGTGTATCCTTTGCAGATGGAGCACCTTTGTTCGCAAGTGATGACGATAAAAGCCCAAAAGAACAATTTAATAAATAATAAATAAAGCAAGTAAGAATAATAGGGGGTATTTAGTTAAATTTATTACTTTCTTTACGAGAAGGTTGCGTTACTGCCTAGATACCTAAAGCTACTCTACTCTATGAAATTACAAGTAATATTATGTTATAGAACAATTCCTTATTTATATTTTTATTTAATTTTTGAATAGAAACCACACATTAGATTCTTCAATGAAATTGAGTGGGTTTTATTACTTTTATAGTTAAAAAAAAAAAGTTTGGATGGCTACTGCTAACTAACATATATTCACAAAGGAATAATAAATTCAATATAGTAATTAGTAACCCAAAAATTTTTGCTCCAAATATCAATGTAATTTATGTTTTCCTCTAACAAAATCTCTCCTAGTAAATATAATAATGGAGAAAGTAAAATATTCTCCACGGATCGTAAATAGTACATTTTCTCTTTCTTTTTGCCATTGTTAATGTTTCAAGCAGCTAGGGTGATTTACAAGAATGACCTCGAAGGTGAGTGGTTTTGAATTTTTGAATTGCTCGATAGGGAAACTCCAAATTTAACAAGTTTTGTTCCATGGGAAAAAAATTAGATTTTTGACTATAAAGTTTGTCCCAAGCGGAGATCAAAAGCTCAAGAATACTAAATTATACAATTATTAGGTGTAATTTCTTGAAAGTGATGCATCTAAAAGCCTTTCTGGAAATTCCAGTGGGCTCCTTAAAAGCCATGTGGTGTCTTGGGCCAAATTGTAGTTCACTTCATCTAACTAGTTTGGGCTTTTGATAACTGAAAATATTTACTAAGTATCATTTATAGCAATAACATTTTTTTTTTCACTTGATCACTTTTAATACATTTATAATATAGTTTAATACATATTACATAGAACAATTTATAAAACACATATAATACAAGTTTTCTTGATGAATAATACATTTATCACACATTTTAATACAACATGTCAATTTCTTAACAAACAAGCATAATATATTTTAAAATAGTTATAATACATATATATTGCATACATAATTCACTTTTAATATATATTGCATATTTATCATAGTATTGTTATGTATTGCTATAAATGGTAATAAGTAATAAATAATAAATATCGTTAAAATCAGTAATTATCTACTAAAAGATACAATGCAAAGTAATTTTTCCTATACTTTTTTATGTAGAGTTGCAATGTTTTATACAAATAAAAGTTTTAATGTATGCTCACAAGTCACAGGTATTGTTATGTAATTACCTACAAAGGGCAGGCGTTTAATTTTCGAAGTTATCATAAACTATTAGTTTAAAAAAGATAGTTTTTTTCTAAAAATAAGTGGGTTTTCCCAACTTTTTATTCTTCTTCTATTCGATATAGTAAATTATAAGAAGGAAAAAATATTATTCTAAAACTAATTAAATACGTAGATATTATCTAGACAAATACGGGGAATATGTGGGGGTTAGGGTTGTCGGGTGGGACTGGGAGTTATAAGGATTGGGTGAAGATGAAGTGTTTTGAAGAGCGGAAGGATACGATCAACATGGAATGCTGATTGTGAAGGAACTGTTTTCCTTAGACTAAAAAAATTTGATGGGCCGAACAGAAAAAGTTTGGACATCTTCTCTATACCTGAATACACACAGAATTCACAGAAAAGATACAAATAATGATCATCTTTCAGCAACATCCACAATATGATATGAATAAAATAAAACATTTCCACGCAAACAGGTTTGTTTTTATGCAAAGAAAATGGTTCACCTTAATTAGTATTATCGATAACATTTTGCTGAACAAAAAGGTACTGAAGTTTTCCTTTATTATAGAAATATAGTACTACTTCATATGCTTTTATGCAAAGCTGAAGATAAGGGAGCGTAGGACCTTTTGATTCACAGCATCCAACCAGGTATCATACCATTCACGTTTTGGGCATTTGTTACTGCTGTTATTTGGCTTGAAGTTGTTATTGGATCGTACCTGTATTAAATCAAAATTAAAATAAAAAATTAGCTTTAGCCAAGCACTTCAATTTTCATTGATATCTTGTTTGCTTCTTTTCTCTTTTTCGAATCACCTATAATTAAAGGTGCTTTGTACTGGACTTAATTGTCAACTAATTAATCCACGTACAGTTGCAAAATAGATATAATGAAAATGGTAGAATTTACCCAATTTGCAAGGAAGAGTTGCATTCTAGAGGTTGGAAGAAACCCTGAGATTGAGGATGTTGCTGCTGACCATAATTGAGACTTTGCTCACCACCTCCCCATGTTTGTTGCAGGTTGTTTTCAGCATATATCTCTTCCATCTGCTAACAAATTAATTATATGCAATTCAATGACATTACAGCACAGTTTGCTACATCAATAAGAAATGATCTTCGGCTTATAAACTACCTCACCAGGGAAGAATTTCCCAACGCTACATAAAGAGACTACCCATCCCATCCCTTAAAAGAAATACTTTAATTTACCAACTTAGCTAGGTGAATATAAATTGATGAAAAATAAACCTAAAGCAATATTTATAACAAAAATCAATCACAATACAACTAGTAGCTAGAGAATGAGTAACAATCACATGTATGGGCAACCTACCTTTCTTTCAAGAACCTTGTTAGCCTCATTCCACAATTTCTCCTGTTATGATTAAATAGTAAGTTATCTCAATTACTAACTATTGAACACATGCATCATGTTGATCTAAGTACATTTTAGAATCAAATAAGAATTACCTTAGTTTGAAGATCAGAGAGCTGGTCAAGCATCATTTGAGTCTATAGAAGAGCCAGTAGATACAATTAGTATACTTGAATTAAAGGATCCAAAAATTTGTTATAACTTAATATGAATAAGCTTACCCTGGTGGACCTAATGTGTTTGAGGGAAGTATCTAGTTGGACTTCAAGATGCTCAAGATCATCTATAGTCAGAGGCCCCAACTCATCTCCAAGAAGGTGTCTGTAAAAGTAGAATAAGTTATCAAGAATACAACTTGTGTACATTCTTATATGTCAAATAATTTAGGTAGCATGATTATGGTTAACGTAGGGGTATCAAATAGCCAATCCGATTTAAAAGGCCTGAATAAATTATTGATCCGCCCAAATTTACTTAGGCTAATATGGGCTGAGCAAAAAAATGAATTAGATCATGACCCGACTCAATTTGAACAATACTTACATACCCCAGTAATTCATAGACCAAACTAATAAAGGCAAACCAATTTCTCAACAAAAAGAAAAGCCAGAAAATACAATATTTGTGACTAGAACTTCCAAAGATGTCACTTATATAAACTTATTTAGTTTGTTATACATATTTATATATTTTGAAGTTAATGATAGCACTATCGACACCGTTAATTGGTGATACTCTAAACCTCCACAAAGTTACATAACAAAAGATATAAATATATCGAAAGTGTTGAATTACTACAATGTTACTAGACTGTTGTTTAGATAAATGTATTTTTTTTATAGTCAAATTAAACTAAAAAATGAATGTCTACTTTTTTTTAGTCCACGAGACTAAAGATTTAAAAAAATAAAAAAATAGAGAGAGAATAAAGAAACTAAAGTATCATATAAACTGATGACATTTCATGATGATTACATAACAGCAGCCAACGCCTATTCCATCAAGCAAAGGAGAAAATCAAGTCGAAAATTGGGTTAATTTGGGCATAAAACTGCGGTAAGTTAGCAAATGGATTGATTTAGCCCATTCTTGAACCATGTTGAGCCTAACTCATAAAATTTTGGATGAATTGAACGCGTCACTAATGTTTAGGTCACATTTGACACCTATAAATGAACTAACTAGCGAGTTAATTACCTTTGATATCGCTGCAGTGACTCATATTTGGCTTTGAGTTTCAAGTATTCCCTATAGCTGCTTTGCTGCAATGCCTCACGGGATGGATCAACAATATATTCGCAAAAAAAAATCCATAAGAAAAAAAATTGTGATCGAGCAGCTTTCGATCATGTCAGAAATTAAAGCAACTAAATTACATATAGTAAGTTATATTATGGTAAAATCATACATTTACTTCCTTTGAAAAGGTGACGTCAACGTATTAGTAGCATTTGTTACCTCATTATCTTTGATTGACCGATTGACTTCCAATGTTCCATAGCTGCACTTTTGATACCTATCAAGTGTTTTGAGCATACTGTTGCACAAGACAAATAAAAGGAAAAAAGTTATTAATCCTTAAATGAGTGCGTTAAGGATCGAATATTTGCGAATAAAAATGAATAAATAACCGATCCATCTTTATTTAACACAGATAGAAAATGTTCTAGATCACTACTCGTTTTCTCTAAAAACCATTTTGCCTGTCTTGTATGGCCATGCAAAACCTATAAACGGGATGAAAACATTAAACAGGTTCGAAGAATGCACTCAAGAGATAATTAAGGATAAAATCTAGTGATTTAAGATAAAATATACTTCCTTCTAGATCTATCCCACTTTTTCCATCGCCTCTTTATGAAATTATTTGGATCAGCATTTATATGCATGTGTACAAACAGTGTAATTAATTTTTACTTATTGTAAACCAATTAAGCATTTTTAATCGTCTTCTAAAACTAAGATTACAAAGCTGACTTGAGGGAGCCCTAATGATCCTTCTTGTAAAACTATTTTCAATGCACAGAGATATGAAGTAAATGTTACTTACTAATGTACCCAACTTCTTCATTAGGTCCATTTACTTGTTGTATTAGGTAATTATTTTTTTATTTTATTAAGATTACACATCTATTCAAGAATGAAAACATCTTTTGAATGACCTGATAATTCTTTACACTAACGGTGTAAATAACTTTAATTCTTTAACCGTATATATTAAATTGAAGGCCACTCAATTCTTCATGAGTTTTTGACTACTACACTAATCCAAGTACTCTAGACAATTTTCCCACCGTGTTAAATTTACAGTCTTTCTGTTAAAGAAGTCACAACTCAAATGATAACTTTGCTTCACAGATGAAAAAAAAGAAGAAGCATGCATGTCATCAGATTACCCAAAAGATATTTCCTAAGCTTCCTTAAAATTTGAACTGATATATATTAGTATAACTTAAACTCTATATTTAGTTATAAATTTTAAAGTGAGGAACTTTATGAAGCACACAGTAATACCCGGTGGACTGATTTATCATAAATGTTTATGATCACAGAGGTAAAAATATGAGTCCTTTATCAGATCAGTCTTATTTGTCATCATCAAAAAAGGCGTAGAATTGAGGACTGGGAGACGTTGTTTTATCTGGTTACTCAGATCTGCACGTATTTATGATTTATCCTTTTCTTTCTAAGATAAGAAGTGATTGTCTAATGATCGATCAAAATAATATTAAGTAGATTTTCCAACTTTATCTTAACTTAAAAACTCAGGATCTGACAACTCTAAAATTGTGAATTCGAGTCACTAAGAAAGAAAAAAAGAGCGTGATCTCCTAGAAAAAGGCACTAAAACACAAGATCTACGTGTTTTATTTATTTATGAACAACGTAACTTAGGATCGGAGTATGATTTTTCGTTTTGTATTTAACAGATCTTTGATAACATATTGATTAGGAAGTGTTAGATGATGTAGATCGAGCTAAAAAACCTAATTTCAGATCTTAGAAAGAGATTAAAAAATTACTTGTTTGTGCTGCAGAATTCATAGAGTTTTCCACGATTAGAGAAAACGAGTAGAGCAACTTCAGCATCACAAAGCACAGATAGTTCATAAGCTTTTTTGAGCAATCCATTTCTCCTCTTTGCAAAAGTGACTTGTCTATTTATCTTGTTCTCTATCCTCTTCAGCTCAACTCTTCCTCTACCCATCCCTCCTTCCCCCTGATGATCTTTTTCTACTTTACTTTCTCACTAATTTCTTCTCTTGGCTAACTCTTAGATCCTCTTTTCTCTCCTACTGAAACAACCAAAATTGTGAAAGAAATGCAAACCCTAGCTAGACACACACACAAAGAAAGAAAGAGAAAAAGGATTCTTATCAACTTTTTTTTTGCTGTTGATGTTGAATTTCAATGTGTAGAGAGAGAAAAAGTGAACATGGGTTGTTTTTATCTATGGCATTTCTTCTTATCTTCTTTAGGGATTCTGTGTTTTAACTTTAGGATTTGCTTAGGTACTCCAAATTTAGATACCTTAGAGCTTTAGGGTTGGTTCTTATTTCCACTCCTTTTTCAAGTTTCATGAATTTAGCCAATGCATTAAAGGGATGTCTTACGCTTTAGCTGATGCGCGTGTATCACACGCTCAACAACTATTCGTTGTTTGGGTCGCACGCGACTGGTTAAGTGTTGGAGCTTTTGGTTCTCAGTTGTGCGGTCCATCAGTGAAAGAACAAAGGCGTGTACTAAATTGGCTGGACACGCGTCAGTGGACTAGTGGATGTTACGTACGTATCATGCGTATGCAAATTCTCACTGTAAATTTGTAGAAATGAAAAACTTACTAACAGAAATTTATTTAGCTCAACTGTTTGTCAATCTTAAATTGGACGTAATTTAATTTTTATTTTTAAAGTTTTACCGGGGATTTTGAATCTAACTCAACTCATAAACTTAATTTTTTAAAAGTTTCACGAGGGATTTTGAATCTAACTTCATTCGAAAAGCTAATTTATAATGAAAGGATTAATGTCCAAGGAGTATCATATAAGAAAATCACTCTTTTTTTTTTAATCCGATATAAGACTTTCAACAATATAATGTCCTTGGCTCTTTGCTTATTAGGGAGAAGAGGAAAACTAATTTAGGAACGGAGATAAGTATCTCTTATCTTGTTATTTCGGTTTTGTTTTATTTTTCTATCATAATCTCTCTTAATAAAGATAGAAATAATGTACATTATTTTTCAGACTTCACTTGTGAAATTACATTGAATAAGTTGTTATTTGAATCATGGATGAATGGCCTAAGATTAACACGAATAACCGTAAAGTGTATGGAGTGGTACCATATCGAATTCAATGTCTTCTTCACCGATTCAATTATCTGCTTATGTCTTATTGGACCTTAATCTTGATTGTTTTGCAATTTTGTTTTATTTCTTGTCTTATAGATCTATAGATAGGGATGGCAATGGGGCGGTACAGGGTCGGGTGGGGCAGGTTTTGTTGGATATGTAGCAAGAGTTAATGGGAAATGGAGGGAAGATGAAAATAGAGGAACTTGGAAAGTTGGGAACTTGAAAAGTCCTCTTATGCTTTAGTGAAAAAGTATTTCTCCCTCATCGGTGTTGGAAAGAAAAATAGAAAAGTTTAAATATAGAAACACTTCTATTAATTGTTAAAAGGGTTGGAAAGAGGGACCCCCTTGCGCCGTCGTCGTCGTCGCTCGCTCGGCTTCGAAAAATGATCGAGAGATTATTTTTTGGACAAAGTTTGTTTTAATTATTAGTTAATTAATTATTTAATTAATAGAATTAAATTAAATGGCCAAAACGCCAAAACGTTTCAATTAATTAGTTAATTAACCGAAATGTTTCGATTATTCAATTAATTGACCGACCCGACTCGGATCCACGCGCGACCCATTTTATTTAAATTCTTTCCCGTTTTATTTAAATTTCCCGCCGTTGGAAGTGACTGTTCTGAAAGGTTGCAACTTTCAGGAACAGTCATGACCGTTTGAAAGGTTGCAAACTTTCAT
>NW_006238930.1:1232916-1274094 GCF_000226075.1 Solanum tuberosum
GATTGCAACCTTTCGGAACCAGTTTCTCTTGCCTATAAATACATTGATTCTTCAGATTTTTTCCTTACGAATTTTTCTGATTTCTTCTTCTTCTTCTGCACAAAGTTTCTTCGTGTACTTTACTGCTGTTGACTGGTTTGCTGACACCAGAATTTTGGGTATCAATACACTGGTGATTGAGATCATTCTATCCTGGGAGGACATATTCCAAATCAATCCTCGGATACTAGAGGGAAATAATTTCCTTAAGGGGACACTGTGCATTCAGTGGGCTTGATCTTTTTCGTTCTGTCTTTTTCCAGATTCTGGTATGTTTTACAGATTTTAGTTGTTCTGAATTAGTTTATGTTCTTCTATTCTTACTGGTTCATTAAAACATTGGTTACTTCGTGTTACTGCAAAGTTTATTGGAATCAGTAATTCTGTTTTAAACACAGATTGGCAACATGTTTAGCTTAATCCGTAAAAATTTTAATTTGTCCCGCTCCGTTTCGTATAATATTTTTTTTCATTTTCAACCCACCCCGCATAAATCTGTCCGCATGAACCCGTCCCACATAATTTTTTTTAATATTTTCTTTTTCTAGTTAAGTTTGATAGTAAAAATAAAATTCATAAAAATAAATTCATTTTTTATTTAGTTTTATTAATTTAATAGAGAATGACTTAAAAAAATATATCAATTTGGAAACATGTAACAAATTGTATTATTTTTTATTGAACCATTTTCATTTACTATTTTGAATACTTTCGTATCTTTAAACAAATTATATTACTAAATAATGATCTATCACTCTTAAAACATGTAAAAAGTTAAAATTAAATTTGAACTCATATAAAATCATATATACCTGCAACCAGCCCCACCCCTCATTAGTTTTGAAAAAAACTCATTTCAATCCGCCCCACATCCCTCCCGCCTTGCAGAGCCTTAAACTCATCCTGTCCCGCATAGCCTTAAACCTACCCACCCGCATCTGCCCCGGATTGCTATCCCTACCCATAGACTTAGTGCTTAATAAATCAACAAATAGATATTTGGTCAATGAATTTTGATGTCTAAATTTCAAGAGATTTTTCTATTCAAATACTAAAGGGTTACGTTGAATTATTTTTTCCCCCAAATTGAACATGTTCGACATTCTGCAATTTGAATACATTAGGCAAGTAATTAATAATTCACACTTCTATGAAATTTTGTGACTCCAAAAGAAGATTAAGGCTAATAATATCTCCAATACTTAACAAAAATGTATAAACATTCCTTAATACCTAATTATATATATGCATAACATGATTGGTATACTTTATTACTAGAAATTAGATAAGGAAAAAAAATAAAGAGACTTAATATCATATATAGGGTGTATATTTTTTTGGACATACGTGTCGTATCTTAATCTATATTACTCCTAGTAGATCATTTGAATTTTGGGAAATCGCCCAAGCCAAAAAGGTCTAAATATGCTATTGGACTATGTGTGCTATTTGTCAATAATTGAGGAAAAATATGTTTCTATGTTATAAATTGATCCAAATATATCCTTGTTCACTAAGGAAGGAAGCTTTCCAACACACCATCTTTTTCAATTAGAGAAAACACTTAAATTTGACATTAAGCAAGCTTTGTGGAATAGTCTAAAATATTTGCTCCTCAACATAGAGAAATTATGCATTTCTTTTCCCAACTACCATCTAGCATTGCTCTAAATGAATAACCACTATAACAAATGAATTTTTCTGCTCTAAGGAAATGCCACTTGAAAACCACAGTTACTATAACACCCCTTCACTTCAACGACACATAAATATTCTACACAAAATTCTCACACCTTCATCTTTACTTTAAAAAATAATAATCATATGTCACCATTCAACCTCTATTGTATGACCGACAATCTTCATCAATCAGTATCATTCAATCTTGATCGTCATAATATTACTGCATAAAAAATAGAGTAGTAGCTAAACACTATATATTTATTTTTATTTTTAAAAATTAAAGTATTAGGAGTTGATGTGGAGCTTTGGCATCACTACTGTTGGCTCGAGAAGGATTAGTGGTAAAATTGTGTTGATTGAGTTTTCCCCTATGAAAGAAGCGACAGAATATATATATAGTACGTATATAGGTGGTATAAGATTCTAGTAATTGATGGCTAACAAACACAAAGCTTTGGCATCACATGCTGTAAAACTTGGCTATATCTATATTATTTTTTTTAAAGTGCATATGTTTAATATGCAAATATATTTGGAATGACAGGTTTGGTGAAAAAACAACCTGTCAATAACTCTATTATGTGGAAAGCGACCAAAACCATACCAATATAATAAAATAATAATAATACATAAGACATATGGTTTGCATCTTTACTTGTCCCAACAGCAAATTAAATACATCACCCCAAGCAGTGATATATGCATGAAGATCTAATTATTAGGGGAAAACTAAAAAAAAAACTGGTATTTTATATATTACAATTTTGTGAGCTTATATATCCACAGTAGAGTTACAAAATTCACAAGGAATGACGTAATCTTGAGTTTCACATATGAAAGTTGAAATTTCAAATTTCAAAATATATAGTGATTGATTTCTTTAATTTAAAGATAAGATCAAAAAATAATCAGTAAACACTACTTTATGAAATCGATTCTTGCTATTAAACCACTCGCAGTGGTAAGTCTTTTGGGCATATATCTTGAACAGCTTTCCTAAAATTATGAAAGGCACATAAAACTGATTTAAAATTTCCAATCTGATTTTGGAACATATATATTCCAGAAATCAAGCTTGATTTGACTCTTGTTTTCCTTAAATAACCATATATAATTATCACACTCACGTGACATTGTGGGAACTGCAATTTAGGACCACATAAAAATCAATAATTCAATACACAATTGAGCATACAATTTATGTCACAATTCATTAAACAATTGAGGACCAATATATAAACATAAGGATTAAATACAGATCGATGCGTCAAGTTATTTTTAAACAGGAGACGTCGGTTGAGATATTTTAAAGATTTGAGTTTGTCACTTAGGCTACTTAATTGACATATAAATAATTACTAATTAATCAGCATAAACATAAAGTTAGTTCAATGAACCTATATATATAGACTATATCATAAATTTATCCACGTATGTCATTATGAGAGTCAAGGTCAACACACACGCTGCAAAATGGTAGGGATTATTGGTACACGATGTAGTCAAAGTCAAAGTCAAAGTCATACAAAAATCTAAGACCCACCTTACATTTTAGGCCCTGCTTTATTGGCACTAAATACAGATGAATACAACCATTTTAATAAGGTAAAAAGGTTTGTATATTCCTTAATTTTGCAATTTAGAATAGAAGTTGAAAAAGTGCCTTATATTATTTTTTATATATATAAATCATTAAGATATATCCTTTTTATTAACGAAAGTGAAAAGATTAATTTTAAATTTATTTGTTGATTGTTGATTTTTTAGTAAAATAAAATTCACATAGGAGTATATTTTATACCTCTTACATGTGATTTTTCTTTACTTTTTTTAATTTAACAGCTAATTTGGATTTTTAGTATCTCACCAATCAATCTATTTATTTATCATTATCTAAGTTTTTGCTCTCTTTTTTCTGTTTTATAGTGTGAAATATGAGGGGAAAAAGTGTGAATGGCTTAAAAGAGAAAGAGGTAAGAAAATTTCAAATTGCAATTTATTTGTGTGCCTATGGAGAAAATCAGGGCATCTATTTTACACTATTATGAATGGAAAAAAAAATTAATAAATTTTAATTAATCGTTGAATTAAAAAGACATAAAAAGTTCAGGTGTAGAAATGATCAAATAAACCTTCAAATTTTGGGATAATTTCAAAGATCTTCCTCGAGGTTTTGTTCTATAACACTTACCTCTCCCGTGGTTTACGATATTACGCCTACGTCCTTTATTTTGATTTTTTTAATCATTCTTTAACTCTATTTAAAATAAATATAAATTAATTATAATTTGACAAATTTATTCCTCTTTATAATAATATATTCATATTAATCCATATTATTAAAAACTGAATTATTTAATAAATACTTTTAAAATAAATCAATATGAAGAAATGTATATCTTTGTTTGGTAAAAAATAAAACATGTATATATAAAATATATATTATAGTATTAATTTATTTGTGCTGATTTATTTTTAAAGTATTTAATAAATAAGTCACGTTTTTAATGATATGCAATAATATAAAAAAGGACAAAATTGCCAAGTCATAATGGATTTATATTTATTTTAATTAGTAGATTTAAAAAATGATTTAAACAATCAAATTAAGAGAAATAAGCGTATATCGTAAACTATGAGGAAAGTGAGTGTTATAAAGCGAAAACTGTTGGAATGGCTCTGAAATTATCACTTTAAATCTGTTAAGAGGGTCATCCGATATTCTCCAACATATATTTTATTTAAATTTAAAATTAAAATCAACTTTTCACTTACATCAACCAAAAAGGATATATATGGGTCATATTTATACGGTAGAACCCGTAAAAGTATATATGAACCATTTTAAAAAAAATAATATGTTATTTAACTTGACTTGACTTCAAATCACATTTATTCCCTTTAATTTTAGATGTACACAAGTAGACACTTAAACTTGTAGAAAGTTGAACAAGTAGACACACATGTTCTACATGTCATTTTTTGTCTTACGTGGTGTCCTAACTCATGTGTCTACTTGTTCAACTTTTATACAAGTTTAAGTGTCTACTTGTGCATATCCAAAGTTTAAGAATATAAATGTGAAATGAAACCAAGTTAAAGAGCACATTTATGTATTATGCCTAAATTAAACTACTGGAAACTTTTGCGTCCTTCCATTACTACATGAAGAGTCCCACATCAGTCGGAATAAGTGGTCTCTTTAATATAATTCTTAGGCTAAATTTTGAGATTGAAATTAGTGATTCAATTCTTTATATGTCATGATGATGTATATGTGTATCTAACTAACTGATGTTAATTTATTCCAGTTCAAAGATCATAACTTAGGATTAAATTAAATCAAATGAGACACTGATCAGATTACATTCTCGAGAGCTATAAAAGAGGTTGATTTTGGATATTCATCAAATTAACTAATTAATCATGTTAATTAACTACAAATCATCTTACAGAACAAACCATAATTAAGCACTTGTACTGCAACCAAATCTTCTTCTTTTTTCCTTCTTCAAAATTAAAGACATACGTAGAACATACAGAGTCTGACTGATTAATCACTTATTAGTTCCATGATCAGCGCCATTATTTCTCAGAAAATAAAACCTCCATTATATAAGTTAACTGCATAAGAACAATTAGGTTGATTTTGGATTGCCACCTTGAACTCATCATCTATGTTCCATAATCCTCCCCATAATTCATCCATCGGAAAAGTCTCCGTCCATGTATACGATGTGTCTGAAGAAGTCGTCACTGGTGGCAACTCCACAACCGGATCCTCATCATAATTATTAGTACTACTAATAAACATGTTATCGTCATCGCTCTTGATCATGATCACTTCTTCTGCTTCAGATGACATGATCTTTTTATCCGTCCTGGTGTAATTTTGTTGTGGATGGTTTCTCATCTGCCTCATAATTTTTTTCTTATCTTGCTTTACTACTTTCGTCTTGAAATGTGTTCTCCAGTAATTTTTTATCTCGTTATCTGTCCTTCCAGGCAAGTAACGTGCTATTGTTGACCATCTACACATTACCATATCAACGAATTAATTATCAATTGAACCAACAAGGCCAATTTAAATATAGCCTAGAATAAAGAATTGATGAACTTACTTGTTGCCCCACAAAGCATGTAATTCAATAATAATGCCTTCCTCTTGAGGTGTTATGTGACCTCTTTTAAGTCCAGGCCTCAAGTAGTTCACCCATCTTAGTCTACAACTCTTCCCAGTCCTGTTCAGTCCTGCATGAACGAAAATCCATATTTTGTTAATTAGAAACAACGTCTCAAAACATAAAAAGAAATAGCGTTTAATATTTATAACTAATACCTGCACAACGAGATACAGAACTCCATCTCCCCTCACCATGCAAGTTAACATACTCAGAGAGAAGCTTATCCTCTTCAGGAGTCCAAGGTCCTTTCCTCCATCCTTGTTCATCAGAATTAGCTCCCCAACCCATCATTCCTCTAACCATTGTTTTTCTTTTTTTTTTTTGCTTAATGAAATACTAATAAAATTTCTAAGTAACTTTCACTAAATCTTCTAATATGTTGTCTCCTGTTTGTATGACAGAGTTAGTCACAGGCTATTCTACCATATATATACTCTCATCACCCTGTCAATTTACCGTCTTTTTTAATGCATTAATCTGACCTCACTAACATTAAAGTAGTAGTGACACTGATTTCTCGCTCTATAATTAGAAACAATTTAACTTTAATATTAATAAAATGATTTTTGCTCAGATAAATAATATTTAAGATTTGTTTTAGATTTTAAATTTCAAAAGTTTTTCTTTTTGGTTAAATTTTGTGTTAAGTCAGATAGTATCATATAAATTGAAACGGAGCGAGTAACTCAGTTTCTGCTTTTTTTTATTACGAAATCATTCGTTACACCTTATGATATCTGCCATGTGTTATCCCATGGTGCACCTCATTTGATTCTTAACCTATTAGTGATCAACAAGTGTGCCTTGAAAATCTTAATTATTAGAACCGTACCAACAAAGGTAATTAAGCACAAATATTCCTTGATATATGATAAGTATATATTTGGATTTAGCATTAGCAATTCCGTAACAGAATTTAAATGCATGCATGCTTCAACTATACACGAAAATTAACTTATATACATCGATAATATTATGAAAAAATTTAACATATTGTAGTCGGTAGACTTGTAGAAAATGATAACGTGTTTTTTTTCATTACTATAATTAATATATGCTTACATGTAATTATTTATCAATAATCAAATAACATAGATTTTATTTTACGCTATCAGTATATAAAAATTAAACTCTTAATCATAGCCTAATGACCTCGGACTAAGCCGTGAAAATTTTGAAATTAGTGCTTGGTTGTTGGCATGTCCCCTTGAAAATGGCTTATTAACCAATGTTTATGTAACAAATGTTGATGTGCGTAAGCCTTGGCCGTATGTTTTAATCATAATTAATTAAGTACTAATAGTGCAGTAGCAGCCTTAATTAATATTTTAAGCAGAGAAGATCGAAGCTTCTGGGGTTCTAATTTGGGGATAATGGCGCATTAGAATAAGTAAAAAAAGGACAGGTTAATGAGTCATAGGATAGACACGTGGTCAACCTTCGATGTCAAGTAGCATTTCTAGTATTTTAAGGCATTGTTTAATTGGCTAAACACATTAGTTTAAGTAAGTAATGCCATATATAGGTAATGATGTGTATTATGCCACTAATTAATTAATTACCTATGCTTTTGTAAAAGATTGTGATCCAGAGATTGTTGAAGATTTTAGTTTGGATTTTATTGAGAGGGGGAAAAAGCTTGACTTGATAGTGATATAATTAATGAAAGATGAAAAGTTGGTGGTCATCTCCTCTCCTTTTCGCAAGTTCCCCTTCTAATGCAACTGCTAGGAAGCTGAAAACGCTTACGTGAAATATCAGATGTATAATATGTGTTTGTGCGTAATTTTTTAGTACTTAACTAAAGTAAGTTTTTACACAATTTTAATATAAATATGTGAGTGTGGATAAGTTTTAGTAGGGCGGTTCATGGTTATGGTAAAAAAATCAAATCGAACCACAATCCAAATTAAATCGATTTAAAAAATTGATATTTGGTTTGGTTTGGTTAGGTTTGGTTAGGTTTGATTTTAAATTTTGAAAATTGATACCATTTGGTTTGGTTTGGTTTTGATTTTACTAAAAAATAACCGTAAAAATAATCAAACCGAACCGATAAATTAGATATATAAATTTTATAATTATTTATATATTATTCATAAATAAAATATAAATATTTTGTTAAATTTTAATTAACTGAAATCTTTAACTTTACCATTTTCTCAAGTCCAACACTTTAGTCCAACTATAACAATCCTAAGTCTATCAAAATTCATTTTTAGTCTTTACCTACCTTGCAAACCAATAAGTTAGTATTGCTTAATTAAACCAACAATAGTTTTTTTTGGATTGCTCATGTAGTAGGTGTTCGTGTCTATCGAGATAAGTACGTCCTGAAAAAAATTATTACTTTCAAACCGAATAAACCAGAAAAATTGAACCAAATCGACGGTTATTTTTTTCGTTTGATTTGGTTTAAGAAATTTAAAAAACCAACTAGATTGGTTTGATTTTGATTTTAATCAATAACCGATTCAAACCGAACCACAAATACCCCTAAGTATTAGTGTATTACACAATGTTATATTAATTTATTATGCTTAACGATAAAATAAAATGAAAATGTATTTTAATTAGTAAATCATAATTATGTGATATAAGTTAATAAGCAAACGTTTGCACCAGTGGCGCTATGGCAAGTCAGAATTTTGACTAAGGAGTATCAAAATATAAAGAAGTAAAATTGTGTAGAAATCAAGAAGTATCAGTATATGATATATATACCTAAAAATATAGTTTTACCTAGCTACACTATACAACTTATGCATTTATTAGTTAGTTTAAACTAAACATCCAATAGTGCATGTAGTGTTTTTTTCTGTTAGAAATTAAGTCCCTATGGAAATGTAAAGTAAATATCGAAGGGAGTATTATATATGTGTGCCTAAGGGCATATACCACCTATGGGCTATGTGTTTTTTTTCCAAGTAAATTTCAATTTCGATATTTCAGTTCGTATGCATAAGGGATTCAAAGCAAAGCTAGAATTACAAGTATGAATACAATTTTTTTTTTTTAAAAGACAAATCTGTTTTTCCTAATCAATCCATCAACTCATGCTTTCACCTTTTGGCTCGATCATGTAACAAAGGGGGATTTGATAATTGATACTAACCCCTACCTTAGCTTTTTATTAATAATATCGAGTGTGAAAAGGATAGGGGTACATAAAAAAAAACCTCCCAACCAAAATATCAAAAAATAGCAAAGAAAATTATCAACCTTATACCAATGGAGTACCATAGATTTGTAGTATGGTGTTAAGTTGCAAAATGATAGATTGCCTCCTTTTCAATGTTCCTAGATTACCAGTTAGATAAAAAATAAGTTTTTTGGGTTTTTTATTTATATAGATATGAAATTAAGTGAATTTTTTAAACTCAAATAATGAGTTTTAATCAAATTTATTGAATTATGCACGTTTTGAGTGCATTAGAATAAATAAAGAAAAATATGCCCCAATGACTCATCAGATGGACAAGCAGTCAGCCTTTAGTAACCATAGCCAAGTAGCATTTTTAGTTTATTATATTGAGGCATTATTTAATTGGTAATTGAACTCAATATTTTAAGTATGTGATGCCATATATATAGGTAATGATGTGTACTTACTGTGCCATTAATTAATTATTACTTAAAACATTTTTAAGATAACTATCCAACAACACATTTTATTTTAAGTTGTAATTAGCCCTCAGTATTTTCTGCCTTATTCTCTTATTATTCACTTTTAGCGCACATTTTTGCATCAAGAAAAGAGTAAATAGTATATATTAATTAAAGTGAATTCTTAATTCCTAAAGTTTTTTTATATTTTATATCATTGATTCAACTTTCTTGTGGTCCAAATTAATAAATTAGTATTAATCACTTAATTCACTATACGTGTATGGTTAGTGAAATAAAGATATCCCCTTTATCAGTGCATGGCAACTAAGAAGATGACTCTAGAAAATACTAGAACACACATTATTTCCGCTCGTTGCTTCAACCAATTTCAAATAAAAAAGGGAAAATAAACCTTGACCCGTTATGCTCTTCCCCCAAATAAATAAGTCTCTAAATTAAAAAACATCTTACAGTATATATATTTTCTTCTTCTTTTTTCACCTTCCTTTTTTTTGGGGGGGAAATTATGAAACAAGGTAAAAATGTTAATATATTTATGGTAAAAATCTATATTTTAAAAAAATTACAAAAAAATCACTATATGTTGTTTTTGTATAGCAACCTCTTTCCCTTGCCTCTCCTCCCTTTCTATATCTCTCTTGCCAATTAGAAGAAATTCATTCAATTGTATTATATATCAATTGTATTCAATCAAATATATGTGAGAATTTTGTATTTTATATAATTGTATTCGAAAAACTATATTTGTATTTTTTGTCAGTTGTATTTGTATTCATACGAATACAATCAAATGTACTATGTATCAATTGTATCCAATCAAAGACAGGTTGAATATAGTTATATTCGTTGTATTTTGAATACAATTGATACAAAATACAAAATAATTATGCATTAAATAAATATATAACACAATGCAAAATAAATACAAAATACAATCCTCTCTCCTCCCTCTCCCGATCTCACTCGTCTCTCTCCTCATAATATGTATTCATTTTAATACATATAAGTTTATATTTGTATCTTTTCTCCCAAATTCATGAGAAAATACAATGAATACAAATGCATAGCAAATCAAAGTATAGCTGCAAATTATAATTTGTGAAACTATAATTAAGGAGTTCTATTTAATGCCTAATGTTTGTTATTTTTAAAAGTTTTCCTTTTTCTTTTTTTTTTTTGCTTTCTTAGCGGTTGAACACTCGCCGGGCCCAAGTACCAAGGCCCACCCTTACATGGGCTTTCGATAAATAAAGAGGTAAATCGTTTTAACCAAAAAAAAGATGTGCTAAATCATGAGACTAAGTGCACCAGTAACCTTTTCTGGGTGTTGTATAAAATATATCTATTATTTGTAAATGTATTTAAAATGTTGTCATATTACTTTATGTAACTATATATAAGAATAATATATACAATTATTACTATATAAAAAAGGAGAATAAGCACACATGTCAATGTACATGTTTCATAGCTATAATTTGCATATTTATATAATTCGCAGGTACATTTGTATAATTGAGTTATTTTTGTATAAACTCGAAATAACAAATTTATACAAACACAAACATTTGAACTTTAAACAGTTATGCAAATTATATTATATAAAATTACATTATACAAAAATATTATACAAACGTGCGAATTATACAAACTTGAAACCCCAATCCACGTAATTATCACTGAATGTTGTCGCGAGTGGTAATTAACTAAAACTATAGCTATGATGATTAATTAGCTAATATATATTTGCATGACCATGTAATTTTTCCTTAATTTATTTAGTGCGCCTGAGTTTTGTACGAGATATGCAAAAAGATATCTCTCCCATCTCTCTCAAAGTTTTAACCTCTTGTAGAACGCCAATTGTTCCCAAGGCAATAGGTAATTTAAGTGGGTAATTTTGAATATTTCGATAACAACATGGATATATTTGGTCCTATGTTATGACTAGAACTAATTTAGTTAATAATCACAAATAGAGATATGTTTTGACTCTTTCGCTTTAATCTTTTAAAATTGAGAAAAATTAAATATCTTAACACAACACACGAAGATTAGTATTTTATGTGAATTAATTTGGAAGAAAATGATTTCAATTTTATTTATTTATTTCAAATTTAAAAAATAATAATCAACTTACAAAATTGTACAAAACTTTTGAATCCCTTAAACTAATGTTTTAACCACTGTATTTATTTTTTATGTACGCTTCTTGTATCTAGATTCTTACCAAGCTAACCTAATAAAGGATAATCATACCAAAAAAATATAAGTAAAAAATGAAAAGAAAATTTTCATGAAAAAAAAATATTAAAAAAATCGTACAATATACCCGCTCTCCTAATAAATTTCTTTAGTTGAACTCTCAACTTTTTTTTAATCGATTCTTCTTTATCAATAACAATAATGAACGCGAACAAAAAAAAAGATGGAACAAATTCAACATACCCAGCTTCGTTATAATATTGAAATATAATTTTATTTGTCTTTTTATTGACCAACGGTTGAAATTCAAATTCCCTCTTATTTCACTATGTTCATTTGATTAATTATTACTCATTTTCTTTTTAATATAAACTTTAAACATTTTTTTTGAACAAATTAGTGAATACTAATTTAATTGTGCCTAATTTGGAATAATCATCTAGTTGAGTGAATAATTTCTTTAAAATAAAAAAAATGAAAGCTATAAATTTGACTTTGATGAAACTGAGAACTATAAGAGAATGATTCAAGTTAACAAGATGTTATTCATGTGTTTGCATTATACCATCTTTTTTTCTTTTTTTGGTTGAAAACAGAGTAATATATATGTTATGTAATATGCATCGTTACATTGTTACCAGCAAGTGGCAAAACAGGACACCTACTATTGGTGTTCTGAGGAAGGGGCATACTATTACTAGTACTATTACATGAGTTAATTACAGAGGGCATACTATTACTAGTACTATTACATGAGTTAATTACAGAGGGCATACTATTACTAGTACTATTACATGAGTTAATTACAGAGGGCATACTATTACTAGTACTATTACATGAGTTAATTACAGAGGGCATACTATTACTAGTACTATTACATGAGTTAATTACAGAGGGCATACTATTACTAGTACTATTACATGAGTTAATTACAGAGGGCATACTATTACTAGTACTATTACATGAGTTAATTACAGAGGGCATACTATTACTAGTACTATTACATGAGTTAATTACAGAGGGCATACTATTACTAGTACTATTACATGAGTTAATTACAGAGGGCATACTATTACTAGTACTATTACATGAGTTAATTACAGAGGGCATACTATTACTAGTACTATTACATGAGTTAATTACAGAGGGCATACTATTACTAGTACTATTACATGAGTTAATTACAGAGGGCATACTATTACTAGTACTATTACATGAGTTAATTACAGAGGGCATACTATTACTAGTACTATTACATGAGTTAATTACAGAGGGCATACTATTACTAGTACTATTACATGAGTTGCTTGCAAAAGATTTCTTAGATAGTCTAACAAATGGAGTTCCTTCTTTGTCTGCTTCTAGTTTGTTGGATACAAACACCGGAGGAACTTCCATGCACAAAAAAGAGTTGATTTGATCCATTTTAGCGTCTTCCTTTGCTAGAGTGTCTGCCACTTGGTTTGTTTCTCTAAAGGTGTGGTGTATTAGGGGGTTCCCCAGGCGGTGAAGTAGATCCCTGCAATCAGAAGAATATTTTCATAAGTGGGGTGTTCTCCTTGAATGAGGGTTTTAATTTCCTTGCAATCGACGTTAACTTCCAATGGTACTAATCCTCTTTCTAGTGCTATTCGAAGTCCCTGCAGAAGTGCTATCAATTCAGCTTTCATGTTATTTGCCATATACAAGTTTCCCATATATCCCACAACCCAATCGCCCTTGCTATTCCTAATAACTCCTCCTGTTCCGCCTTGTCTTGTGCTTCCCATGAATGATCCATCGCTATTGAGCTTGTAGCCCTGGCTGGGTGCTGTCCATTTAAGGTAGTTGATAATATTTTTATCTTTCGTGTGTGTATTGTTTGTAAGAGCATAGTATTCAACAGCATGATACAAAACGTTCTTTGATGAAATATTTTTTTTCTCATTATTATGGTAGTTTTTGTTTCTTGTTAACCAAATGTTCCATATATAGAAAGGAAAAACTTCCTTCCAAGTTGTATGACTTTTTATGTTAATGTGTAGGCTTTTTAGTAGTGTTAACCAGTCAGAACCTTGGTCATTTGTGAACTGATTTATGGTGTAAATTACCCCCCAGTTCCCTCCACAACTGCCTTACATTCGTGCATTCCACGAAAATATGTTTGATTGTTTCTGGTTTTTTGCATAGATTGCATAGGTCGCTGACATCAATCCCTATAGATTTAAGGTAGATTTTAGTTGGTAATCTGTTATGGTGACAAAGCCAAAGGAAAAATTTAATCTTATTTGGACATTTGAGTGACCATATCCAACTAGGATTGCTAATGTTTTGTTGATCTTCCTGTTTATTTTCCTGTAAGAACCTATAAACAGAGGATGTAGTCAGAATTCCTTTTGAGTTTGGTTTCCAAATAGTCGTATCCGATAAATTTGATGTAGGATTTATGTAGGTACTCTGTACTAGTAACAATATTTGTTTTGGTAATTCGACTGATATTAATGGTTGAGTGCCTTCTCCTAATGTATGGTATATGTCTCCTACGCGAAGTCCGTATTCTTCTTTCATTAGTGGTCCATGTATTTGTTCCCTCATAGATTTTCCATTTGGTAGCCACTTGTCGAACCAGAATGATGTTATCTTGGATGCATTGTCAAACACTTTATTTATAAATATAAAGAATTGTATAATTTTAATTTAATATCCTGAAATATTTGACAAAGTTTTTTTAATAAAAACTTTAAAAGTTTGAAATTAATAATTAAAAACCTTAAATTAAATGAGTGTATATTTTAACGTCACCACATCAGGAGATGAAATTTTTTAATTTAAAAAGTCATTATGGTGAATAGAGTTGTAAAAAAGGGTCGGCCCAGCCCTACCCGGCCCAAGCCTCGCAGGCCAAGGAATTTGAAGGGCTAGGGCGGGATAACCCTTCATTTAGAATGGCCTGAAAATGCTCAACCCAACCCAATTCAACCTTAAAAGGGTCGAGGCTGGGGTGGGCTATCCCTTCTTTTTTCATTTTTTTTTCTTTTCAAACTTGTAATTCTATAACATCAAGAAAATGAGAAGATTTTCAAATCAAATATGACAAACAATGATGTTGTTCAGTAACACTAGCAAAAAATCTTGTGTAATTAGCATGTATCTCGCATACCAAATACGCGAGCCAGATAAGAGAGTGACTAGCAAAATAGGAGAGAGACGAAGGTGCGAGATTTGTCTATGTATCCTAGATACATGCTAATCTACTTGTATAGAGCGTATGTAGAACAAATTAACCTAATTTTTAGTCCATATATTATGAGATACATGTATCTAACATACCAAAAATTAGTAAGATTCATAATATTAAAACATAGCGTGTATTTAAGTAATTAGATTATATACTAGTAAAATTATTGTAAGGGGTAAATTACATAAATCCCATAGTTTTAATATGAAATTACAATTTATCCCTAATAAGTTTCTAATTACATTAATCCCTTAAAAATTAAAAAAACCGGATACAATAATTGAAGCTCAAATACATTAATATGTAGCTCGGATACATTAAATATTATTTTGGATACATTAATATGTAGCTCGGATACATAATATGTAGCTCGATACATTAAATACTAGCTCGGATAGATTAATATGTAGCTCGGATACATCAAAGAAATAAGAAATTTTGGAGATTTTTAAAAGTAATAGGGGATAATGGAAATAAGTGAAACATAAGGTGTGTATTTCTATAATTTGTCCTGTTGTAAGTTACCCTTTAATAAAAAGTTTTGACACATGTGCCAATCCCGACCTGACACCAATCAAACCTCAAAGGAATGACTTATATGGGCCATGCTTATAAACCCTAATTTTAAAGAGCAACTTTCATATATAACAAATATAAAAATCATATTTGTATGTTATAGCTATAGTTTGCATAATTGTGCTCCATTAACAAATTTTATGTTTGCTATGGAGCTTTTGATTTGTATAATTCACTACAAACATCTAATTTTATACAAATTGTTCAGTTTTGCATAAATTCATTTATACATTGTAATTTGTATAATAAGATCTGTATTTGTATAATTACAAGTGTGTAGGACAAAAATATATGCATTTGTATTTGTATATACACTTTTTCTCTCGCTTTATACAAACACAAACGCATTTTAGACATTTTATACCGAAATGTATAAAATGGCTAATTGTATACCGAATCAGATGACAAAAAAGAGATTTTGCTGCGAATTACAATTAAAATAAACTATGGCTATAGCATTTAATTTGAATTAATAATTTGTTATTTCATACAATTTTCCCAATTTTAAACGAGCTTGAAAAATCCTATTTCAACCCTACTCTAATAACAAGTTGAATTGGGCCGGCCCCATGAACTAAGCCCGTTTTAATGGCTCTAATGATGAATAAACAAAAATTGTAGTATAACTTTTTGATCAGTACGATATTTTCTAGTGGTTTAGAAGTGCATTTATTGAAGAACCAAAAATGAATCCTAATTTGTGATTATTTTTTTTAAATGCTTTGATCTTTTCGGAACATATTACAAAATGTAAAAGAAAAAGCTTAAAAAAGTCAAAAGCACCCCCTTTTAATTGATATATATATAGCAAAAAAATTATTCCAAAATATTTAGTTGGTTCATTTTTACTTGCCATTTTTACTTATCAAGAAAGAAAAGATAATTTTTTTCCATATTATATCCTTAACATTAATTACATATTTTTCAAGACCTAGAACTAAATATCAATTAATAGGAATAGTTTTATAAAATATCTATATCAATCATTATTTTCTTAATAAATGTGCTAAATTTAAATATGTCAAGTAAAAATAAATAGAGAGTAGTGGTTAATTTAAACAATTAAGAAAGAATTAAATATTTTTTTCCAACTTTGTCATTAATATTAATTATTGCAGAATTAAGAGATACACAAATAAATAATAATTAAAAATAATAATAAATGATATATTAGTTAAGCAACCATCCTAATTTTTTTTTTGCTTAAAATTAATATGAAATCTTATCATGACAATTAAAAAGGAATAACGGAGCAATCATAACTTCCACACACTTTAAATATTAAAGTTATTTATATTTTATTAATTATAATAATTTATTATCTAGGATTTTTCTTTAAAAAATGTTTATTTATTTTTTTGTTTCAAAAAATGTCCTTTAAATTACAAAAATAATGTAAGTTCAAAAAAATTACAATATTTTCCTTATAAAAAAAAGAATATTTGGAAAACCGCAGCAACTGCCCAAGACTCCAATAGGGGAAGAAGCACTAGGGTTTTTTGTGGTGCATTACTATATTTACTGTCTCCACTTTCTTTCCCCAAAAAATTCTTCTTTTTATTTGAGCATCATAATTGCCGCAATTAGGCGTTAGTTCCTCCATTATCACACAAACCGTCAATGGCGGGTGACGACGAAAAGAAGCAGAATGGAACTTCTTTTGATCTCAATGACTTCACCATCATCAAGGAGGGAGATGCTGAGATTCTTATGCATGCCAAAAATGAAGTTTTCTACAACAATTCCCAGGTCTTTTTTTTTTTTTTTTTCAAATTCTTATGCTTCAAAGCTTTATATGAAAGTGCTTATCTAATTCCCTATTTGCCTAAGCTTTACTGTAAGAGTTAACTGGACAAGTTATCAAAAGAGTTTTTTTATTGCGACAAGACATGTTTTTAATTATAAATTAGTATATAGAAATTTAGGGAAAATTTCATTCAGGCTACTTCTAATGTAGCTTTGCTGGTGGAATGGCTAATGCGTAGAATTTTTCCATCTGTCTATTTGGTCTGCCAATTGACTGATCTGCTATAGCTGTGTTGTGCTTATATTGCATCCACCAAGGTAGTCTTGTTACCTATTGAATATTGGGTGAGTTTAACTAGATGATTTAAAGGAACAGGGACATGGGTGTGGGATCTTTGCTAGATACTTTGGGACAAACTTAGATACCACATGCACCAAACGGAAGAGGGATAAGGATCAATTCTACTCAAGTGTTCTCTTATTGAGAACCAACCGTTTATATGTCGTTTTTTGGTCAAAGTTTAATATCCATCTATAGCATTGTCTTATTAGAGAATTATCCATTTGTACATTTTATAAGTTTTTAGTAAGTTCTACAATTTCTAGAATTTGCAATGTATCGAATGTAGGTGCTTCTTGAGTCATAGTTCTTGTAATGTGTGTGAGAGATAGACAAAACGACATTGCCAAAAGTGAACAGTGTAGAAAAACATTAAGGTCAAGTTCTGCTAGGAATTTAACAGAAAGCACTATTGAAGTGCAATCTTTGGCAAAAAATCCGTAGATGAGGGAAAAAATTTAAAATTTGAATGTAACTATATTTATTATAAGACTTAATCCAACATATCTATTTATAAATTATGTAGATCATGAAATTGAAAAAAAACCACTGTTCCTGGGGTATTTACCAGGACGAACAAATAAAAGAGCCCAAGACCAGAAGTGATATTGGATACCAATCACATTTGGGGAAAGTCTCTGTATCGTATTCGTCTAGAGTGGAGCTTCTTAGGTGCTTGACTATCTCTCATGGAAACCCCAGACTCCACTGCCAAGGTGAGTGCAAAAACAAAAAAATCGTTTTCATTATGGTTTTACAGACGAAAATTACTTAGTATGTTTGTATGCCAGAAAAGCCAAGAGGTCAACAAGTCAAGTTTAACTACAATTACTTGAATGGCTTTTGGATAACATCATTTTTCAAAATGTCATTCCTTTATCAAAATGCATCCTTCTTCGGCTCTGTGTGGCTCCAACTGTTCACGCAGCCCATCAAATAGTTAATTATCAACATATTTTAGTTAATGATATACTGGTTATTACTACAAACCTTGAGATAATATTACGACAAAGGATGAATAAAAATACTGAGTTTGATTCAAAATGTTCATAATTCATCCCTTCATGAAGAATTACCAAACCATTTGATCCTTTGCTCAACTCTATGTTGCATCTGACAGATGTAATTGCTTAAAGCCAACCTCTTTTTTCTTATTATTTTTTTCGGTTAACTTTCTTCTCGGTGAAAAGGAGGTAGTTGGGAACTATATTACATTTACTTGTTTATTGGTGATATCAGGTTGTATCTACCGTGGGTGAGTAAGTGTCCAACATAGGTACATTCTATTTTAGTAATTTTTTGGTGTACTAAAAAGGATCTTTGCAAATATCATTCTTGCTACATGTGTACATCTCCATGTAACATGGGCTCAAAATGTAACTAGTACCATCTTTTTAGGATAAACAGAGTAGAAGACGTTTCCTTTCTTTTTGACTTTGTGACAGCTCAATTCATGGTAACTTACTCATGCAGGAATTTCCACCTAGTAAATATTTAGGACAGGGTAATTTAGCCCTTTTAAGATGACTATTGGCAACTTGTACGCAAATATCTAGTCCTCGATGGTCTTGGCATGCCACACTGAAACAATTCTTGCTTGTATGGCACTTTGTGGTTTATTAATAGCGTTCAAAGTTACATCCCTTTATTCTCTATTCTATGTGGTAACATTTAAGGGCAGTGGTAGCCACCTTATTTTAGCTCATCCAAAACTACCTGCAACAGGTGAATAACAGAGATATGTCTATAGCTGTTTTGAGGACATTTATATCACAACGAAAGCAAGAGCATGACGCAATGTTAGCTAGACGAACCAAGGCTGGAAATAAGGCACCTAATGCTAAAGCGGAAAACCCAGGTGATTCAGTGCAGCATAATGGTGAATCCAATGATGGATCTGAAGTCTTGAAAGACGCATCCCATGGTGAATCATCTAGCATTCCAGTGGAACAGACTAAAAATCTACGGGGAAAAGGCCGAGAAGAACTAAAGCCTCCACGAGTTCTCGAGGTTTATTGGCCTTTTTTGTTGATTATTAAACGTTTATCAGAAATGAGGTTGTTGCTGTGGTTGACCAACATTTTTTCTTTCAATGTGACTTAACAGGCTCTCTCAGCTTCTGGATTGAGGGCTTTAAGGTATGCTCGTGAAGTAGAAGGAATTAGCCAGGTCGTGGCCCTTGACAATGATAAAGGTAATTCTATCTCAGTTTAGGTGGTGCTGCATAAAATGTCTAGTGCTGTTACAACACTAACCCTCACCGCCAACCATGGTAAAAGAAAAAGAAATGCATCTCTTTGGTCAAGAGATCACTGAGCAGTCACAAAAGTAAGAATGTCTGATGGAATGGATTTGAAACGTCTACCTAAGAGTGTGTTTTATATAAATCATTCAGGTACTGGCTTTACTGTTTAGGTATTAAAACTGTAAATTAATGCGAGGATAAAAGTGAATTCCTTATTGTCGTGATAAATATGAGATAAAACTGTGGCATAATTCAGAGAATATTATATAAGCTTTAACCAATAAATTTACTTGTCTTGTTTCAAAATATCTTTATAATAACTTGATACAGATATTACTTCTAATGTCCAATCCAGTATTTGACTAGGTATTCCTTATGTTGCAGCCTCTGTGGAAGCTTGCAGGAGAAACATAAAGTTTAATGGTTCAGTGGCATGCTCTAAGGTGGAGTCTCACCTTGCTGATGCGAGGGTTTATATGCTTACCCACCCAAACGAATTTGATGTGGTATGATATACAATAAATTATCATATTTATATTCTTCTGCACTTTTAATGAATGAAAGTTGTTCTTTGGTGCTGAATTAGTAAGTCAACCATGTTCAGGATATTTAGTTTACACATTAAATTTCTTATCCTGGGTTAATTGTGTGTAAATAATTTTATGAATATCTATTTCAAGCTGAGCTATCATTCATACATTTTTGGTTAGTGTTGTTTCAGGTTGATCTCGATCCTTATGGAGCACCTTCTGTGTTCTTAGACTCAGCAGTTCAATCTGTTGCTGATGGAGGAATATTGATGTGTACCGCAACTGATATGGCAGTGTTATGTGCAGCAAATGGAGAAGTTTGCTATTCCAAGTAACCAAATAATCCCTTTGCTTATGGCGTTACATAATTTTATTAGTCATTATATCCTGCTTACGTGATCTCATCTGCAACTAGATATGGCTCCTATCCTTTGAGAGGAAAATATTGCCATGAAATGGCTTTGCGGATCCTTCTTGCGTCTATTGAGGTACTTCATTTGTGAACTTTTTGTTTATAGTTATTTTAAGCAGCGAGTAATGATTTCTGGCTACATTCATGCAATTTCTTTCTTTACATACTTTTTTGCATTATCCTAAAATTAGCAGCTGCCCTTAGCATTTTGAAGTTTTATCAACAAACTAGAAAAATCCGTCACTTATAATTTAATATAGAAATTAGAAGTTCATTAGCTTCTTTTTATTAATCCTATATCCTAAATAACGGGCGCTTCTTTAATTTTTCTTAGTTCTTAATTATTTTTATTTGTTTGTTATTTTGTTTCAGAGCCATGCAAATCGATATAAGAGATATATAGTTCCAGTATTATCTGTTCAGATGGATTTCTATGTTCGCGTTTTTGTTCGTATATACACGTAAGTGTTCATCTTTTCTACAATTTTTCATAGGTTATCAACTTTCTCTCTATAGATGTGAGTTTTCTACTAATTGCTTGCAGTTCTGCAAGTGATGTGAAAAATACTCCTTTGAAGCTCTCATATGTCTATCAATGCATTGGCTGTGACTCATTTCATCTTCAGACAGTTGGGAGGACTGTCTCAAAGGTATTTCTACATTCACAATCTTTGAATATCTTACTCGTACAAACTGGTTGTGCTGGATTGACCAGCTTATACTCTAATCTAGAAATCTTGGTAGATGAAAAAATGAGTGCCTAAAGATGCAGATTCATGGTACCTGCTAGTGTTCTTCATCAGCCCATAGTCTCACAAGTTTTATAACCCAACACTTGCTGTGTGAAAATTCTTCCCTCAACTCTTGTCATATCCTGCCAAAGAAATGCTTGGACCTCAGGTGGATTGTTGGTTCTAGTGATATCTGCTCTGGAGGATGGAGTGTTCCTCGTTTAAGATAAAGCTTAGATGCTGCATTTTGTTATCTGAATTCACAGAATTTATTTTTTATCTCGCTTAATGAAGATCATAACATCAATTTTCCTTGCTTAAAGAAGAAGATAACATCAAGAAAATAGAGATGTTGATTTTGATCTTTAGTTGCAGCCCTTTGTCTTCAACGATTGATTTTGATTTGAAATCCGCCTGAAAAAGGCGATTCTTGGAAAAAATTGTCTTCCCCTTCATCATTATTCTTCATGTTTGGCGTCCTTAGAATTTAAATTTTGAATTCTTAAGGCCAAATCGAGGTTATGATTTGGCTATAAAAGGAGCCATTTGGTTCCATTCTAAATCATCGAGTAAATTCGAAATCATCCGGGAACAATCCAAAAAATCTAAGAGATTCAGCAAAGGGAGTGAAAACACATCACACTTCAGAATTTTTAGGACCCGTTTGGTAGGCGGTATTAATTAGAATAGTCCATGGATTAAAATTTAGTCCAACAAAAACATTGTTTTGTTACTTTATTTAACCTAATCCATGAATTAGTTATACCTCAAAGAAGGTCTTATTTTATCCCTAGAAAAGGGAGGGATAACTAATCCAAGGTTTAACAATCCTTGGATAAGACCCCTAAATGACTAAACTATCCTCAAATATTTTTTCCTAATTATTTTTTTTGTAATTTAATGTTCATTTTTTTTTATTTATATGAGAATATTTATAAATATTCTTTTAAATTCTTCAAATTCGTTCCATGTAATTTGATGATTTCACAAACTAATATTTGTTTCTCTGTGTTTGATTTGTTATATTAGGCTGCTTTTTTTCGTTTTTTTAAATGTAGTTCGTCCATTGACCACTTGAACTATTTGTTTTTTAAAAAAAAAAAAAAAATAAGCTTCGTGTATTTGAACAATTTAAGTAGCCTTAAATCTGTGTTAAGTTTAATGTATAGTTGACCAACAAAAAAATAGAAATATACCGTGCTATCAATGATATCTATAGTGACATATCACACCTCAATAATAATAATAATTTATTTTATTTTATATTTTAGTATTTAACTTGACTAGTTAAATGAAATATAAAATCTCATAATAACTCAAGGGTATAATAGGAAAGAAACTATTTCTAGATTTTAAACCAAACATAAGGTTAGGTGGGAAACAATGAACCAAACACTTGATAAAAACTAATCCTTGCATTACTAAAATCCATGCGTTAGTAATCTCTGCATTATGCATCTTTGTACCAAACGACCCCTTAATCAACTTTAGAAGTCTCCAGGATCGGGTGTAACACGATCTAAATCCTATTTGCAAGCTTGTTTCTTCAATTGTTCTTTCTTTCATGCTGTTACCAGAATGATGACCTGCTAGGAATTTGGAGGAATCCCTTTTGGATTCTTGTATGTTCAATGGGGAAGTCCCTCCTCTTTGCCTTAGATCATGAGTTCAGTTAGTTGTACCTTTTAATCCTTCGTAGAGACTGTTTTAATACATATTTTCAAATATGGCCATTTATATATTTTAGTTTTCTGCTTATCTAGGATAAGAGTGTCCGATGCCTCCCTGGATTTGGCCCTGCGGTTCCTCAAGAGTGTAGTGATTGTGGTAAGAAATTCAACATGGGTGGACCCATATGGTCTGCCCCCATTCATGATCAAGAATGGGTAGCTGCCATGCTTGCAAATGTGAAATCAATGAAGGAACGCTATCCTGCTTATGAGCGGATCTCTGCTGTATTGACAACTGTATCAGAGGTGTGGTTTGCCTTAATATTTATATTATGCCTCTGTCCATAAGGCTGTTTCATTCTTTATTCCTTTTAAATATATCCAGAATATGTTACATAATTTAAAGAAATGAAAACTACTTGAAATCTTTGGCAAATTAAAGTAGCAATTACATTTTTTTTCACTTGTTGCTGATTTAGTATTAAACTCTTTTCCAATGAGATGAGAGGCACATAAACCTTTTTGGAGGTGTCAAGTTCGAAACCCCTTGCCAGCGAAAGCAAGGGGTTTGCCTTCTTGGTCGAGCTCGTCGCACCGGCCTTGCCTAGTGCGGGTTACCTCCCCTATGTGGTTTGCGAGCTATTGCATGGGAGCAGGGGTTTTAGCATGTGCGCACCCAAAGGGTAGCAGCAGCGGGTTTCCCTTGTCATCAAAAAAAAAAAAGATAACATGTTATTCAATTGTCCTTTCCTGTTGAATGTAATTCTGCACAGGATCAGGAGATTGAGTTGGCGTGAAAATCCTTGGTATTGTTACGTCTTTTCTTTTCGTTTTGGTATAACAGTTGTACCAATTGTTGAAGAAATATTGCATAATAGTGAAGAAGGTAGTTAACACAATTAGACATAGTAGATTTGTCGATAGGACTTTACCTGCTCTAATGGCCACAAATGTGAAGCTTGATCTTGTAATGGGGCTTCTAACGTGTTTTAAGGAAATATAAATTCAGTTAGGAATGTCAGTCCTTCAATCTACTCACAGTTCTACGTTGATGAATTTGACAAGTAACGGCGTGACTTTTACTGCTGGCACAGCAGCCCAATTTTTTTTGGGGCCCTTGCCGGCGAAAGCAAGGGGTTTGCCTTCTGGGTCGAGCTCGTCGCACCGGGCTTGTCTAGAGCAGGTTACCTCTCTTATGTGGTTTGCGAGCTATTGCATAGGAGCGGGGGTTTTACCTTGTGCGCACCGTTGGGGGTTTTCCTTGTCATAAAAAAAATAGATTTTTTTTTTTTTTGAAATTAGTAATGTTGTATTCCTCAGCATTAAGGCTATGCTGGTGACCTCCAAAAATTCGTACATAGAGGGGCTAGGAAGGCTAATTACAAAGATCCTAACATATCTACTAGTTGCTCTACCTCCTCTATACATTCCTGTTTACACCAAAAATACAAATATGCAATGCAATTTTCTTTGACTTTCTGTATGGAGTTTGATTTGTTCTCATAGCATCTTCCATTTCTTTCCTTCCATACTGACCACCATATGCAAGCTGGAATAATTCTCCACCATTTTTTTTGGCTTTTACTGCCTCCTCTCCTGATCCAGCAACTCAACAGGTCAGCAGTATGTTCTGGCATCGTCCAGCTGTTACCAGTGAGCCTCAAAAACAGAGACCATAGTTGACCTGTGACTCTACAGTGTAGAAAAAGATGGCTATTGGTCTCATTTGTCTCATTGCATAGAAAACACCTTGGTACTAGTTGTACACCTTTCCTCTGCAGTACCTCCTATGTCAGACAAGCCCTCTTATTTGGAGACATTTGTTATTCACTGCAGATCCTATTGATGAGAAATAGTTTAATCAGTTATTTATTCAGTGCAGATCATATTGACGAGGGACAGTTTAATCGGTTATTTTCGGTGGACGTTTTCTAAATTCTGATCAAAGAGTGCTTTTGCAGGAACTACCTGATATTCCTCTGTTTCTGAGTTTGCACAATCTCTGTGCAACACTGAAATGCACTTCTCCCTCAGCAGTAATATTTCGCTCTGCTGTGATAAACGCAGGATATCGCATATCAGGGACTCATGTGAATCCTTTGGGGTTGAAAACAGATGCTCCTATGAATGTCATTTGGGATATTATGCGTTGCTGGGTAAGTTTTAATCATTTGCTTGTTTTTGGCAGTTCTTGCTTGATATTCTTAGTATTAGCTTAAAAACACGCCTTTGCTTGTTTCATATGTTGACAATAAGACATCATTCTCCTTCTACCATCTTTAGCTGATAACGTTCTATTTGCAGGTCAGAAATCATCCTGTGAAAGCTCAACCATCTGACCAGTCTGGAAGTGTGATCCTTGCTAAGGAGCCTGTTCTGCAGGTGAACTTTAACCCTCTGGAAGTGTGACATTATTTTACCGCATCATTGTCATATGGCATAAAGTGTACTTTTTGGTCCAAACTATATTGAATTTAGACATATAAAGGTGTAAAAAATAAGGACAAAATATGAAATTGAGATTCTGGTCTATATTCTTAATAATTCCTGTACCCGTCTCCTTGACTTCCAATATCTGGGAATCATTTTAGGTATAAGATATCACCATATGTCACTGGAGACTTGGTTCTGGTTCTGCAAATCCAGCTTTTGCACTAGTCACTATATCTTTTTAAAAAAAATAATAATTTTACCTAGACTCCTCCTTTCACTGAGGTCTGTGATCATGAAAATTCTAGCTTTTTGTACACATTACAAGTTGTTGACATGTGTGTACGTGTACGATAACTCACTTTTTATTTTCAATCAAGAATACAATCTTTTAATTCTCATATCTGGAACATTGATCTTGGTGTAATATTACAGGCTAATTTTGCTCGGGCTGTTGCATCCCTTAGCCAGGCACAAGCCAAGAAGGTTGCTCGTTTCCTCCCTAATCCTGAGAGGAATTGGGGTCCAAAACTAAGGGCAGGCCGGCAGATCACCAGTAAGCATGTGTCTCTTTTGGGTCCTAAAGCATTGAATGCAATGAGCAACCATGAAATTGGCGAGGGTTGCAACCATGAGAATGGCGATGGTAGCAACCATGAGAATGGTGATGGTAGCAACCATGAGGATGTCGAGGAGCCTGCAGCCAAGCGTAAGAAGACCGAAGAATCTGATTCATAACTTATATATCTTGGCCAAGTATCTGCAGTTATTATCCCATCATAATCCATCTCTTCTGCTGCATTTTCTTGCAGAGTGAGATCCATCCTCTTTCTGATAACTGTGAAAACGCCTATCGATAATGGGAGGATTTCATCTTGTTTATCTCAAGTACTTTTTAATTTTTAAAGGTAGTAAGGCTATTTATATTTATTGTTTGTCCCTTTTTACCTTTATTTCAATCTTAATTCCAGTTGCTGTATTAAATTTTGATTTTGATTTTCATTTATCAGAAAACTACTGTGTAACATGGCTTGCGTTGTCTGTTTGGTCTTCCATGTCGACGAACATTAGTTAATTTTTCTTCTGATGCTTGACGATTAAAGTAATCATTCTGTAATATTGAAAAAAAAAATGATACTGATCACAAAGTCAAATTCAGATAAAGTTGCAATCTGTTTTGTCTGGTGTTTATGGTAGTGACTGGTCATTTTTTCAAATTTGTTCATGATAATTCTTAATAAGTATATATGAGTTCTGATATAGGATTAGTAAATTAAAACATGCAAAAAGGGTCCTTTCATTATTAATTGTTACTAGATAAATCATTTGTTAATCGGGTATGTCAAATGATAGATGGCAGAAAGCACAGGTTTTATAGAAAAGAGAAGTAAATTAAAATTTTCATCTGGTCTTCGCATAAAAGTGAAGACCTATGGTTTATTAAGTTTACAAGAATTAAAGGAGGAGTTTTACACCCACAAATACTCCAAATATAGACTTCCCCTACAACTCCCAAGTTCACTAGCCCTGCCTTCGGCATCCCCTACTTGGTAACAACTTCGGACATGACCAGCTCTTATAGTGTGAGGGGTGGTGTGTACACAACGAAAAAATTATATAAATCCAAAGCTATAAAATACTGCAAGTAAACTAAGAAGTTACAAAAAAAAAAACTATGAAATGATTTATTTGGAAGCAGCATTGGTAGCTTTGGCAGAGTCTTTAGTAGGAGGATTGAGCTCATCCCAAGCTTCAATCCAAGTGACCATAGCATCAGCAAGCTTCACAAAATAAGGATCAATTTTCCCAAGTTTTTCATTAACCTGCTTGGCCATTTCAACATAGCATTTCTGGACAGTAGTTGACTCTTTAGACAGGTTCATTTGCTGGAAAAATGGAATGATTTCTTCTTGCCAGAATATTCCATTGTACTCTTTCTTCAGGTTCACAAATGGATTACTAGCCTTGCTGTGGTAGATGTAGGGTAATCCAGTCTTGATACCTAACCCCAAGTGATCACATATAACCTGCCAGTTCGTTTAGAGTTTAAGTTCTATGCATTAACACGTAAAAATATCCACATATTTCAAATCACATAATAAAAGTAGCGAACCTTGCAGCACCAACCAGCCCACATATCGTCGTAACGTCCAATAGGCTGACCATCTCCCATGAGTCCAAAGTACATAGCAGGACCAATAAGGTCACGGTCAAATGCCAGATTCATACCACACATTGGGAAGAGTGTACCCTTTGGGATTGTTAACACGGTATCAACATACCTATCAATACGATTTCAATCACAAGCAGATTCAAAATTTAAACTTCATACATACCATCATTGAATTCAATGTACTTTTGACATAGTGGTTATAACTTATTAATTAGACTGTTTAAAAATTATTACTACTGTCAAGTGAAATTGGTGTAAAAAATAAAGAGGAGATCGACCTAGTATTCCTCTCGAGAGGCTTGACAAGTTGAGTAGGTGCATCATAATCAGGTATGTTGAGCCATAGTCCATGAGAGACTGCAGTTGAGACACCCTCACGTAGGCTAAAAGGGTATCCACGCACAAAATCAGCACCATCTCTAAATGGATCATAAAGTGTGTTGAAGAAATAGGGTGTTGATGGACAAAGAAGATTCTTTATGTGTTGTTCCAATGCATTTATATCTTTACCACTTGGGTCCTTTGCAACCTATCAATTCAATTTTCACAAAATGTAAAAACCAAAAACGCCATAGAATATTAGAGTTTCTTAAGGAGATATGATCTTACGAAGCAATCATCATCAATGGTGAAAATATACTTCTTCTTGGAGACCATATAACCAAAGCAACGACAAGCCGAGTCTTTGAATGAAATGCAAGAAGCCCTTGGGCCCAAAATCTTGTTAATGTCATTACGATTGTAGAGCTCATAATCAAAGCCATCAGGAACCTTAATAGTCTTTGAAGGATCACCATCTTGTACAATAATTAAATGATATTGCTCAAAAAATGGCCTCCACATCTCAAGAAAATCTAAATTTCTTATGGTTGGTATCACAATGTCTAGCTCATCTTTCAAAGGAACAGTAGCCATTTTGAGAGGATTTTATTTTCTTTCCTTCAATTTTAGCAATGGGAAGAATATATTTTAGTGAGAAATGGGAAGAGCTTTTATACATTGAAAGTCACAGTAAAGGGTGATGACACGTGTGGGGTGTGTGAAAAGGTTATTGTTACTGACTTTGTCAAAAGCATGCAATGTCCGTCCCATACTAACTGTTATTCGCAACATGGACCTATGCATATAAATCGCTTATAATTTAAGTTTTATATTTTATCAATACATAATTTTTTTATGAATTGTAAAGTTATTCAAATGATATATACAAATAAATTCATTTAAAATATGAAATGATATGCCTAAGCCATGTTGCCAATAACGGCAAGTACAAGATTTGACAAAGTCAATAACCATAACCATATATATGAATTTTATCATGAAAAAAATATAAAATGTGGAATTCGTTTTTGGTACTTGTTTAACATTTGCATTTTTAAGCTAACCATTAGTCCATTACAATGAAGAATTATAGTATTATGATGGTTCACTTTTACTTGTCTATTATATTGAAAATAAAATTTTAATTTATTTATTTTAATATATCAAGAGAAAATAATTTTCTTTTTTGTTTTTTTCTTTAGCATTAATTATTCATTTCTAAGTCCACTAAAACTATACCTAATTAATATGGATATCACGATTAAAAAAATATACTTAATATTTCTTAAAATATGGGAAAAATTCATTATGAACAAATAAAGTGAATAGAGGAAGTAAGGTTAAAGCTAGACATTTGAATTGCAGTTGCATTAATTAAAAAAATAATCTCATAACACAAAGTCAATAATAAAAATTAGGAGGAAACTAGCCGAAAGTCACTTTGTTAAGCCATAAAAAAGTATAGCCCTTACTTTTGAAAAAAAAAAAAAAAAAAGAATCCTATATTTGTGGTGGCTTGAATCACGGAAAATTGAGTTTATTAAACAACTTGCAAAAAAAAAAAAAAATTCCCAAATTTTTCTAAAAAATGTGGATTTTTTTTTTTTTTTGCAAGTTGTTTAATAAACTCAATTTTCCGTGATTCAAGCCACCACAAATATAGGATTCTTTTTTTTTTTTTTTGCAAGTTTTTTAAAAAACTTGCAAAAAAAAAAAAAAAATCCACATTTTTTAGAAAAATTTGGGAATTTTTTTTTTTTTTTGCAAGTTTTTTAAAAAACTTGCAAAAAAAAAAAAAAATCCACATTTTTTAGAAAAATTTGGGAATTTTTTTTTTTTTTTGCAAGTTTTTTAAAAAACTTGCAAAAAAAAAAAAAAACAATTCCACAAATTTCTCTAACAAATGGATAATTTTTTATTTTATTTTCAATTCACGAAAATTATTTTAACATATTTATTTATGATGCATAGGGGCTGCATGCAATTACCACGGAAGAAAATATAAGTGTTACTTCCAAACGAATCAGCTCAAAAAGTTTCAAAATGCCAATAGTTTTTGTTTATGAATGTGTGGAGTGTATTTCTTATCGTCGTCAACAATTACAAATTACTATATACAAGAACTTTAGTAAGTATATTGGAACGTTGATGATCCCATTATTCCTCTAGTAATGAAGGAGAATCCAATACTCAAAGAGCCACATATCCTAATTTTGACTAATCAAGTGAATACATTAGTTATTTATCTGATTCAGTCAAACTAGAATCAATCGATCTAATTTTTTTTCTGATTTTTTCAAAAACATTAATAAATGCACGATCTAGAAAGTGATGTATCACTGATTTTCATACATTAATTACATATAATAAAAAAATTATGAACTTTTTTCTGATTTAAGTATATAATTACCAATGAATACATATTAATTATTCATCAATTATATAATGGAGATCCAATAGATTATATGTATAAGTGAGATATATTGATTTTAGACCGACGTGAAGTGGTTTAACAATTATTGGGTTTATGGGTCTTAAATTGTAGGCTTAAATTAATAATTGCGATATAAAGTAAATAATTGCTAAAATAATTTTCTAATTTGTTTAAGTAATAAAGTATAAATAAATTTATTATCAATTTATTGTTAATATTTAAAAGGATTAAAATTTGTAACTTAAAACTAATTTTAATAAAACACATTAAAAATATACATATATACCAAAAAATAACATGATAGGGCTGCTTATTTTATTCTTGTGGGACTAGATATAACGGTAGTATTCCTAAAAGATATATAGCATTTAACTTCAGTAACATTATTATTTATGAAAATAAAAATTAATTCTAATAATAAAAATGTTAGCCATTTGTTTGTCATACATTATCTTGGATCTTACAGTATATATATTATTTATTAATATGAAATTTGAATTGTTTATTTTAAAGTTAAAAAATATTTAATATAAAAAGGATATAATTTATTTTCTTTAATTTTATATAAATTTTGGACTTAAGACAACCTTCAATATTATTTTAAATTTAAATAAAAAATAAACTATAAAAAGATTCACTACTAAAATTGGTTGGAACCTCAAAATTTTGAAGCCCTTTATTAACTTTGACCTTTAGGCCACATACCCTGACTGCTAGTTGAGTTACTATACAATGAAAACTCCTGTGTTAATGAGCTTCAAATATGTGTGGGCAGGCCAACATTAAGAAAGGTTAATGGGCTTCGAATATGAGTGGGCCGGTCTTCATTCAGAAAGGTTAATGGGCTTTTACTTACTAATTTTCATTTTTTTCGCGCTGGTACTTTAATGATTCGGGTTTATTCATTTATTGCTATTTTTTCTTAATAACAGACGGCATAGAAGTAATTAACACCGTATAAGATTGATAAACTCTGAGAAAAAATTGTGTTTAATTCGTGATTATGTTAGCGGGAATAATAATTAAGTTGTACATCCCATGTTACTCTTAGCTTTGCATCCTACAAATCTCTCCATTTTTTTTGCTCTGTACATTCATGAATTGATAGTTAGTGAGTTGAAACTCTAATCCGTAGACCATTTGGTGCTTCAACTCTTGGAAACTTCATCAGTTTATCTCCTCCTACTTCTTCCCATCTGCATAAACCATAACACAACTTCCATTCAGTAACATATCGATACGCGATAAAATTAATAAAATTTATATATATATATGTAGTAATTACCTGTATTTTGTTACGAAGTAATGAAGAAATGTAGAAATTTCTGCTACACCAAGTTCCTTTCCAGGACATTGTCTAGTACCACCTCCAAATACCAAAAATGAGTTTTGGTGTTCCAGGCTCTTATCCTATAATTAGAACCATAATTATTTGTTAACTCCGATTTCAAAATCAAATTAAACATATATATTATTGGGTACACGTAATTCAACAATACTAACCATCCATCTCCATGGATTGAATGTATATGGATCAGGATAAAGTCTTGGATCGTAATTCAACTCCCTCGTATATACGTATATTCTCCATCCTTTAGGAATGATATACCCTAAAAAATACACATAAAAAAAATAATAAGACCAAGTATACATAAAGTTGTGAATTTATGAAATTATTATATGATAGGAAATAATATTAGGGAATTGTACTTTCCCAAAAAGTTTAAGAGACGACACATGGGTCAGGAAGGGAGACTGTATAGGCTGGAATGGTAGGTGTGCCATGTGGATTGTGGTATCAGAGGGTCCATAACACAAAAGATGATCATATACTATATACATCTATTATTATTTTAAACATTTTAATCAGTCTAAATGAGAAGAATATTGTCCCTGCATCTGATGCTCATAATTTCACCAAATCACTCAAATACATAACAAATATATAATGACTTTAAGTTATACATATAATAATTAGAATGTTATATCATCGGGTCATCTTTACTTGTTATTTTCAATTCCACATTTAAACGAAGCTGATATGTAGATATTCTTTGAATGACTTGCAAAAAACGATCGATGGATAAAAAACTTTAATTTAACATGCATGAGATTTTCCCATATAATAGTACTTACCATTTATTTCCATATCTTGAGTTGTTTTTCTCAAAACCCCATTTACTATTGTTGCTAGCCTGGAGGTCTCTAAAATCACCTGCACAAGCAATAATATATATAGATTCAATATATTGATTTATCTCATATAACACTAATATTGTTTTAATAATTTTCTTCAATGTAATTTAACGTGTTATATAGACACTTACAGCTCGTGTGAACCGCATTGCCTTGTAATCGTTGTAATCGATAGGATCCTCAGGTTTTTTCTTTTCTCTAATAGCCATGTGTTCTTTCTGTAGAATGATAAAAATTAAGGTTATAAATTAAGAAAAATTAAAACAGCAATGTAGTTAATTAACTGATTTTTAATTTTTTTTGGACTTACTCTGAGTTCTTCAAGAACTTTTGGATGATCATGAAGATATTTAACAGCCATCATAGAAGTAGTGGAAACAGTTTCATAGCCAGAGTACAAAATAGTTATAATCAAATCAATCATCTCATCATCTGTTAATTTGAATCGACTTGCTTCTTCATTCATCAGATAACCAAGCATATCGTGTTGAATTTGCTTCGAAGCTCTTCTCTCTTCAATTAGTGTTCTTAATAAGTTCACAATAATTTTCCTTGCCTGAGAGACATTTTTCCTAAATTATTAGATGCTCTGTGAAAACGTATCTAACATGTTAAAATACACTGATAGTATCGCGAAATTTTACCTGAAATCCGCGATGATAGTTGGTGTTGGGAAGATTGATTGGTAGTGAAAGAGTTCCTAGTACTAGATTGAAGAATTCAGGCATGAATTCTTGAGCTAAAGAGGTAGATTCAATCCCAGCAATTTGCTTCAACGATGATAGAAATGCCATCTAATTGAAAACTCAGATTAGAACAGAGGAAAAAACAGAGGAAAAATAAATTTGGCAAGACTGAGTTAGTGACTGACCTTATTGGTTTTTTCTTGAATGTCAACAACTTTATTATCCCAGTTGTTCAAGTGGGATCTCATAAACTCATCAATTTTGGGCAAAAGTTGGTCTCTGATCATTGTAGGGCTAATTAGAGATAACAATGCACCCCTCATGTACTTGTGAGCTGAACCATTGACAGCTGCAATATTACATTTACCTAAAATATCTAGCATAGACTGTGGGTATCCTGGGACCAGTCCTTTTGCCTCATTCACAAGTATATATCTATTCAGTTCTGGATCCATTGAAACAATTGTTGGACAACCAAGTATGTGTGATTTGAAAAAACTCCCATATCTGATACCACAACAAAATTTTAATCAGACTTGTGTTACAGTGCGCACTATCAAGTTATTGAACAATCGAGAGCAAAATATGTAATGACTTTACCTGGCTCTTTGGTTTTTCATGAAACTTGGACCAAGTTTAAGAAACTCAGTAGTTTCACCAAAAAGTGGCCAACCCATAGTACCAGGGGGCAAGTTTTTGTTGTTATACTTGACTTGATTCCATCTTAATAAAGCAGTACAAAAGATGCATAGGCCAAAAAAGGAAGAAAGGAAAACAAAGAAGAAGGCCATTGATGCAGCTCAAAATTCAAAAGAAGTTACCAACCACCTCACAGAGAGTAGTCTAAATGGTATGGACTTCCTTACTTTTACTATACTTCACAAGAGAGAACTTTAAGTCATAATAGTTAGCCAAGCGTGTGCTCTGTTTATATAGACTCTCCTACATGAAGAGGAGATGGGTTTTTTTCCACTTAAAAAGGACACAGGGACCACTAACGTTGTGGTTGGATGGATTATTCCGTGATCTTTAATCAAAAGTCTCGTGATTTAAGCTTTCAAATACATAATTTGAAACACTTATTCGATATAAATTTAAGTTAGTATAATTATCAAAACAGAAATGAAGATTTTATCTGGCTTATTTTGCTAAAAGTCTAATGAGATAAGTAATTTTCAATTATTAAATGATATTACTATTGATTTTTTCAAATATCGAATAATACAAATCTTGATTAATCGAACGAGTGATTTTTGAATAGATAATTAAAAAAAATAAAAATATAGAGGGATTTGTGGTGGGGAGGTGGCCTAATACGTCAAAACCCCACGCCCTACAAAGGTAAAAGGTCAGTGTTTCTGAGCCTCGGGTAACAAAAACTTCATAAATGGCAATGTCTTTTACTGCAGAGTTAATTTATCTATTTTTTTAATTTTTGATATTCATATTAGAGATCTATAAAATTTAAATTTGTGTCTTAAAGTCTCACATTTGGGTATAAATTAATTCCATACTCAGGATTCAAACTCAAAATCTATGATTAAGGAGTTTGAATACAAGTTATGCTAGAATTAGTATGCATTATTTTTTTCTAATACATTATACGAAACGACTCTTAAGAGTACTTACCACTTCACCACGTGGAGTAACTTTTAGTGCAACTTGTATTTCATGCAAACCAATTGACTTAAATGGCTAGTCAAGATCTGAAGGGTCTCCAACTACTTTTTTTTTAAATTTGATCACCGACTCCTTTTTGGTTATTAGCCATTTGTTTAACAAAGCAAAAATTTGGCTGTCAATAAGTTTTTGTTTTATCCCTTTGAGGTCAGGTCATGTGTGTATGAATGTTAATTGTTAAATCGGATGAAAACAAAGTAACAATTCAGCAGCAGTAGTTAAAAAGAATGATCTGTTTTATTTCCTTAATCATTAGGGTATTGATGTGTATATTTTTGAAATATGTAAAGAACTTTAATTAACTAATGAAGAATTTATACATTGTGTTAAGTGATGAAGCACATGCACACCACCCTATTGGAGGGGTAGAATAAAATGTAAATAAATTAAAGGCACTTCAAAAACCAAGTGGTTCACATGTATATATGTTCATCACATAGATCTGCTGAACTATAAGGAATTACTTAAGTCACTAAAGGACACATATTTTGGTTACCATGTGAATATAAGTGGACACACACACAGAGAGAATGGTGGGGTAAGGGAGTAATGTTTTCAGTTCAATCCTAACTGCAAGTTTGAAATTCCTAGACTGAATCCTGTAGTAGTTGTCTGAGACTTTGTACTTGAAATTTCTTGTAAAATTGGAACTTTTGTACACTATTTTCCTATATAAATTCACCGGTTGATTGATTACTCGTTAGGAATATAGTTATTCATGTATTAAAAGTAACACAGTTAATTAACACCATATTTGATAGCTTTTGAGTACGATGTTTGGTTATTATTTTACTATAAGATGGAATAACTAAATTTTGCATACGTGTTGCTGATTTTTGGATCGATGATTTTGATAATATCTTATCTTTTTGGACATTTTACTGTGGAGACAAAGCAATTATGTTATAATTCGCTAAAAATGATTAGATTGGATGCTTATAGATGATGAGATAAACTTCCACTACTCTAATCACATCAAAGAACAGAGATTCTGATCATTATTTATATAAATATATTGGGGAAAAAATATATATATATATATACTTTATGCACACGTTTGTGTCAAATCTAAACTACCAATATGAAACATTTAAGGATGTTCGAGATATTGCAATGATTTACAAATAATTACTATTGATTCTTATGAGTTGGAAAATACTCCACATTTCATCTTCAATTAAAGGATTAGAAAGAAAAAATAATTATGAGCTAGGTTGAAGAGGACACATATATTATATACATTTGATTAATTTATGAATAGTTAAAAGGAAAACGAGTTAAGAGGTGACGAGGCTAGCAATAGCAGGCATTGCACTTTGTGTATTTTATGTCAAATCCAGTTACCTATGTGTTGAATATTTTGTCACATTGCTCGATGAATCTTTCTTTAACTTTGACTGAATTATGCAGCACACGTGCGTTTGCATTGTTGGATCATTAGTTTCATTTTTGGAAACCAATTTTCTCATTTTAGGGTGGGGGTATCTCAAATCTACTTTTACTAGGTGTAGTAATACATTTGACTCTTGAACTTAAATCCCCTACCCATCCACCAACCTCACTTTTTTTTTCATTTTGATTTTCTATCCAATATCCACATAGGAGTCGGATAAATTTAGATTCGTGCAAGAAAATCTTACATTGGAGGATAAATTCGCTTCCTAAAGAGGACTCGAACTCGAGATATCTGATTAAAGATAAAAAAAATACTTACTACTCTATCACAATTTTAATTATCACACCTTCATTATTATAGTGTTCGTCTGAATTATATATGAATGCTCTCGAGATAAATGAAAATTTCGTATATATTTTTTCTCCAATCCACCTCTAAAAGGATCAATAGTATTTCCACTTATGTGTAACTCGAACCCACAACATCATATATGGGTAATTCCACAAATTGGATTTAAGGAGGGTAGTGTGTATGCACCTTATTCCTACCTTGTAAAGGTAGAGACGTGATTCCAATAAACTTTCGATTGAAATAAGGCATATAAAACAAGTATGCAATATAAATATAAATAACTAGTAGATCATGGTGAAAACAATACAGAAGAGAACATACAACGTGATTCGATAGCTCAACAAAAACTATATATTAAACACCATTTTTTTAAATGTTTTTTTTGCTTATTTTGATGGAAAAAATTTTAAATTAGTAAAATATTTTTCTTCATATCAAACACACTCTTGATGAAATATTTTTACAACCATAGAAATCTTATAACATATTTTCGATCATAAATTTCAAACGAGATTTTTTCTTTCTTTTTTTTTGAACGTTGTATCCCATAAAAAAGAAGTGGTGCTAGATTATAATTAAGTTATTAACTATGGGTCCAGACAAACTCAATAGCTTTTATTTAGACTATATATTACTATTAAAAAACATTTAATATGTAATTATAAACCCGATATTCAAGGCGAAAATAAATAAATAAATAATAATAATAAATAACAGAAAAAAAGAAAAAAAGAAGATATTCAAGACAAGTTAAATGAAGTTTTTGCAAAATTTGTGAAATAGAGATTCTACCAACACCTTTGTGCTACTTATGGGGTGGGGTATCTCAAATCTACTTGTAATACATTTGACTCTTAACCAACTTTTAGAGACCTACCCACTAACTTGGTCCGTTTATCAATCAGTGAACGTAGAAGTACTACCTTTCATCTTAATAGTAGATTTTGTATTTGTATTAGAATTACGTAGTCGTGAACCTTTTAATTAACAAAACTTAATAGATAATTTCAATGACCATATTCAAAACTCGTAAACTTTTAGTGTAAAGCTAGTACTCCAAATATATGCGCACGGTGGTTGTTGAGTGTGCATCAACGCTTGAGTGTATGATTAATGAAACTACAACTAATTAACTTAGCTCCTTGGATTCAAACTTTGGTTCTCTCTTACAGCTAAAAATGGCAAAATTTGTGGAAACAAGTTTGTGAGTCGATTGTTAAATGTCATTATCGAACGTAATTTTATGTTCCTTCAAATAATTAAAATCGATTGTTACACGTCATTAATGTTGCAAAATGCAAAAGAACCATATATTAATTACAAGAGTACGTGGAATTTTGCTATCCAAATGGAACATGAGGCTAAGCCATACAATACATATGGAAATAATACTACTATTTAGATAGGACATGAGAGACCGTACACACAAACGTACATAACATGAAGATGATCGACTAGTCTAATCAGTAGGTGGGATATATTATTATTAATAATTGTTTTATTATGGATTGGAAAGGGAGACAAGAATTATGCAAATTTTTTAAATGAAATTTATATTTTTGAGGCAATGTTGATCTTCTAGCTAAAATTACTCTAATTTTTTTGACTTTGTGCTATAAAATTGATGGATTGTCTTGGTGTGGCAGAAAAGGTTAATTGAGATGGGGACTTGAAGAAAAGTTAAGATCCTTATAGAGATCCTTGGATAGGGATTTGACAATATGATGCGATCTCCCCCAACCCCCCTTAACCTCCCACCCAAAAAAAATTGTGGAAATTATTTAACCTATCGACGTTATCGATAGTATGTATACATATGTCATATATAATCAGTGTATATTATATCTGTACTGATATTATATAAAAATGTAAAACATTTCTCATCATACTTGTTTTGAGTGAAATTAAATGTGTTTTATATAAAATATTTCTTATTTATTTTAGTAAAACGGTTTTAATAGGTTTTTGTTTGTTAAAATTCCATCCCTGTCTATCTTACTATGCTTTCTACAAATTAATTTTTTTTTTGGTCGGGTGAGAAATTCAAATTAATTGTTGAACTTCGAATTTCATTGATTTTGTTAAAAAAATAAGAGGAATTCTAACGCACTAAGTTTAAATTCTTTTTTAAATAATAAATGAGGAATACACATCAAACCTGATTATTACTTTTGCCAACTATTTTTGTATCAGTGATAATATTTTAGTATTTAATTTTGGTAGAGTATGGCAATATTTAATTTCACTTGACACGACTTTTATCACTTTATCGTATTAAGAAAAGTCAAATTTTAATCCGAATTTGCTTCTTGTGTTTGTTAGTTTTTGTCATGCTCTGTCAGTGTCGCTGTTAGACAAAAACGGCACGGGAATTAAAACCCTTATTCCTTCCCGTTGCTTTTCTCGTCCTTTTAAAAAATATTCTTAAATTATAGGAAAAGGTTTAAAACATTCTTTCATTCATTTTTTGGCTCACTTATAAGTTATATCCTTAAAATTAACAACCCCACTCTTTATTTGTTTATTTATTTTAAATATTTATTATGTGCTATTTTTATTAGGTGAAATAAAAACCTCACCTCTAATTAGATTTTTCCCCATAATTTATTCAAACTAAAATAATATACCTCTTCAAGACTCCCACAAAAATATTTGTAAAAATCTAATAATTTTTTTATATTTGTAGTAGTTTTTTTTTTTTTTGAGAGTATGAAGAAGGATGTTATTTTGACTAGGATAAATTATTTAAAAAAATCTTTTTAAAAAAACTTTTAGAAAATATGTAATTTTTTTAATTTATTCAAACCAAAATAGTATCCCTCTTCAAGACTCCCACAAAAATATGTTTAAACTCTAATAATTTTTTATTTATTTGTAGTTTTTTTTTTATTATTATTTTGAGATTATGAAGAAGGGTATTATTTTGACTTGGATGAATTATGAAAAAAAATCATTTTTTTTAGAAAACTACTAATTATTTTTATATTTAGTATAACCTTTCTTTTTTTTAAGTTTTTGGGATCATGGAGGTATATTGTTTTTTTAGATTTTGCCCAACATTCATGTGCAGAAGTTGCTGCTCCTCTCATTTATAGCTCACATGTAATTAGTAGAAAGCATTACTAACGGGCTGGAATAGGAGACAGAGAAGGAGAAATCGATCAGTCGAAGGAAATAAAAATCATACAAACTGGTTTTTTTTAAAGACTTTTTTAGATTTTTTCCCCATAATTTGTTCAAAATCCCAATTTTTTTAAAAAAAATAACATCAAATACAAAAAAAATGAAATTTAAATTTTCAAGAGGTATATATTTTGACTTGAATAAATTATGGGGAAAAATTTAGTTAAGGTGGAATTTTCATTTCATCTAATAAAAAAAATCACACATAATAATTTTTTTTTTTAAAAAAATAAAAGAAAATAAAGAGTTGTTAATTTTAAGGGTACAAGTGAGAAGAGGATTTTTAGACCAAAAAATGAATGAAGGGTATTTTAAAACATTTTCCTTATAATTCAGGGATATTTTTACCCTTCTCCGTTTACTTTTTATTTCCCTCCGTTTTTCTTTTCTTGGAGTGCCAACGGCGTTTTATTTATTCCATGACATTCTTTTTCTCGTAGTTGATTTTATATTATTATTTTTAAAGATAAAATTTTATATTTTTTTAATTGAGAGTTTACTGAAAATAGTTTCTTTACCTTAGATAGAGATAATTTCTATGTATATTCTATCATCTTCACAATCTATACTGTTGTTGTGGTTTATCGTGATTAAATATGTGAAGAGATGGTCACTTAAACTAATTATTATTATTATTTCAACAAGTGAGTTTGTTTTTTTCTGTTGACTACAACAATTTAATAAAATACTCAAAAGTTGGATTTTTGAAGGAATTGCTTCTAAGCATTATTATCCAGATTGAGCTGAGCCCCCATATCTCAATTTTACCTCCAAATTAATTTGCTGTCAACTTGGCTGCGTGTCGGCCAATAATAAAAGGAAAAAAAAATAATTAATTGCCGACAGAGGATAAGAGAGAAAAAAAGGGAAACAAATCTTAAAATTGATAAGCAAAAGAGTTGTAGTAAATGAGAGAAAGGTGCACCAACAAGGATTAATTGAGTGATAAGTACTCATTTATCTTATTCAAATATCTCGAATTTAAAATCTCTTAATATGTAATTCCTTACTAGGGGAACTTTTTACCTCTGTGTGAAAATTTTCAGTCATAAATTTTAATTTAATCGAACTTCAATATAAATATATGATAAAAAAAAAGGGAAGGGGGGGGGGGGGGGAG
>NW_006238930.1:1274209-1295151 GCF_000226075.1 Solanum tuberosum
AAAAAAAAAAAAAAAAAGGGGGGGGGGGGGGGGGGGTGAGAAAGGGGCCTAATGAAGAGAAGATAGGGATGTGTGAAGGATAGAAATTAAAAGTGCAGAGAAAAAGATGGCATTCATTAGCCCTGCAAAAGGTTCATTAGTTAGAGAGAGGACCCTCCGCACGGGTGGATTCGTTTATTTATTTATTTGGGTGTTGACTGTTGAGTGGAAGAATTAATGTGTACACAATTTTTTTTTTTTTTTTTATGGATCTAAAAGTTCAAAATACGAGTTCATATGAATATAATAATTTATTAAAATTATTTAAATATTTTTAAAAAAATTTAATTATTATAATAATATTAAATTGAATTGATATAAAAATTCATAAATTTTAAATTTTGATTCGGATGGTATGTATCGTGTTCATTTGATTAAAGGAGTGATGTATTTATTGTGCATTGATTGGAAGTCCAGAGTTGCACGCACGGGGAGGGGCTCATCTTTTGTTCGTTTGTGCTTTTTGCTTCACTCACTTGGTTCCCATCCCCCCACATATTACATATCCTTCCAATTTCATTCTCTCCCTACCATTATTTAGACTTGTCAATTATTGCATATGTATTTTTGTTCCAACCAAAAGTCTAATTCTCAAACTATTTACTATTTGGGTTGTGAAATTTTTATACATAGAAAAATGTCCAAAAAATATCTCTAGTATAATTTTTAAATGCTCCTTATAAGCTAGTTCGGGAAGTTGACTTAGATCCAAAATTCATTTCCTAAACATGGTATTAAAGTCAGATTCATATTAATTCATTGTTTTTTATGTTAGGCCTCTATCTTATATTGTCCATGCTTCAATGTCTAATGTTGAGCGCACATGGAGTTTGGGGGTTTGGAGTTCCAAATCAATGGGATAAGGGGTCCTTGGTTTTCTTATATGATTTTTTTTTTTTTTTTTATGACAAGGGAAATTCGCAGCCGCTAATATTTGGGTGCGTACATGGTAAAATCCCCGCTCCTATGCAATAGCTCACAAATCACATAGGAGAGGTAACCCGCACTAGGCAAGCCTGGTGCGATGAGCTTGAACCAGAAGGCAAACCCCTTGCTTTCGCTGGCAAGGGGCCGGATTTCAAACTTGAGACCTCCAACATGAAAGTCTAAGCTGAAACCACTGGACCTATTTAATACTCCCTCTGTCCCAATTTATATGACTTACTTTCCTTTTTAGTCAGTCCCAAAAATAATGACACATTTCTATTTTAAGTAACAATTTGCCTATAAAATATCTTTTTTACCCTTAATGAAATGATTTACAACCACACAAATTTCTATCATTCATTTTGGACCACAAGTTTTAAAAGTCTTTCCATTTTTCTTAAAGTTTGTGCCAAATCAAAGTACATCATATAAAATGGGACGGAGGGAGTATCATTTTGGAGTTGAGTTAGATCAAAATTCACTTTGAAAAATAATTTTGAATAAAGAAATTTGATTAGATTGATTAATTTATGGGTTGGTCTACCACATTTTTAGTCAAAATGTCAATTTTTTACTACAATTGAAATGCATTTAGGTAACATCATATTTTGTAGGGTATGACTTCAACAATTACCGCAACTCATCAATTAGTTAATTATTGATATATTTTAATGAATGGTCAAATGGTAAATGCATCGACTTATTGAAAAAAAAAATGTTAATCTTACCTATGTCATCCTTTTAAAAGAACAAGAGTACTACTAGCATATATAGACAAAAATATAACAACTAAATATATATATATATATATATATATATATATATATATATATATATATTTGAATGATGATCATGTATTTCAATTATTATGGAGGAAGGTGCTTCTAGATAATTCTTTGTAAGACCAGGTCATCAACATTTCAATTCCCACTACGCTTTCCATCCTGTACACCTATCTCATCTAAAAAAAATTTTATTAATAGAATTATTTTGTGAATATATTTTTATTGATAGATGTTTGATTTATTAAATGAAAAATGGTATACGCAGTATAATTTAAAATTTTGTAACCCATGTAAAATATGGTATAAAAATATTACCCCGAAATATACAATTTCAAATTAAAAGTTATTATAAATATTTGCTTGAAAATCCTTAAATTTTATTTCAAAATTATGTTACTCAACTTTTTTTAGCGGAGGGTATATAAAAAAATAATCTATCTAATTAAAAAAAAATGAAAGTAAAATCTACTTACATACTCTTTACTCTTCAGATTCTACTTATCAAATTATACCAGATATGTTGTTTCAACTAAATGACCCAAAAAAGATTTGGGGGAGAGGTTTTTGGTCATTTGAGATTTGGGTAAATTTGTCTTTTAGTTTGAAAATGCAAGAATGCAGAGTGTACACCCTCTCTACCTCGTTGGTTTATTACATGCTTTTTGTCAAACATCTTAATCACAAATCACCTTTTTAGCGTCATTAATTTCGCTGAGTTAATGTTGTGAGCCCTAAAACCAAAAAGGAACAAAATGAGAACTATTCAACATGTCCAAATTATTCTTTTAAATAATAAAAACAAACCATAATTAAATGATTTTCATTATTAAATAATTTTCTCCATTCTTTAAACAATTGTGAAATTCTTCTTTCTGAAAATTGAAAATTGAAATATAGTAACAAATATCCAAACACATTTTTAATTCGAAGAAGTTCATACGATAAATTGTTCCAAAAACATTTTCATATATGTTTAAAAAAATTAAAATATTGAGCGGTTCAAACTTAATATCCATGTGATATTTTTGAAATTGATTTTTTTAAACGTTTCTTCGAGACATATATCGTTTTGTTTTTTCACTTTTGTGTTTAATGATGAGTGATTAGCTTAATCAAAGAAACATATAATGCCAAAAACTGAAGGCGAAATTTCGTTTTTGTTAATTAGTTAGACAACGATGATTTGATTCCATATCTCCAGCAATAAAATGATTATAGTATTTTTAATAAATTGATTGATAAAATAATTAATTAATTAATTGAAATATTGATTAATTAGATTTCTCTTTCAGCAAAATGAAAAAAAAAAATAGTTAGGTCTCTATCATAAGAAGAAAATGGAGGGTGGCAGTAGATTGATGATTGACCACACGAGTGGGGAGGTCAAGTCCACGTGCACTTGGATTTTTTCGATTGATTTGATACATTTTTTGTCTTCTTTATATTCCTTGTAGAGTATGAATTATTAATTTTATTATATACTTTCTCTTCATTTAATATTCTTATCCTTTTACTATTTATTCGTTTGCTTCCTTCCACAGTTCCACAAAGTCACAATCTTTAGTATCTCTATCATATTATAAAAAATTTAAATTCACGATATATATGGTGCACAAAATCAATAGTAAAATCTGAAATTACAACAAATGATTTAAATTAAAATCTACAAATATCCTGTTTGATGGTGTTCAGACATGCAATTTAAAATATCTTTTAAATTAATATTTATAAATAAAATAGATTTTTTTTTCTTATGTTGACAAGATCCATACAAAGAATTACCCCTATCAAATATACACGAAAAGAGGAGATTCGATTAAACTTTGATTCATTTTGAATTCAATGAGAGTTTTTATTTATTTAAGAGCAAAAATCTAAATTTTTATTTGAACTTTATGAAATGGTTCAAATTAGCTTATAGTTAATAACTGAGTTAGATTGTCTAATTACACACTTAACTAATGATGAAAACTTTTCAACGCAAGAACCTTTTAATAAGATGAAATTAATGATAGAATTTGCCTTTGATTTTGCGAAATGAAGTGAAGAGGGTATCTCAAACCGTCCTTAAGTATATGTAATTAAAATAAGATGATCCAATTCACTATATAATTGGTTTAATTGAATTATTTTTAAAAAAAAATATCATTTGGAAGACATTGTTACTTAACCACCAATTCATCCCATGTCACTCAAAAAAGAACATGGAAATTCCACATATATAAAACTCACCTCGTTCAAACAATATCTCTTATATCTTCATCTTTCCCATTTTTTCAGTAATTATTTTACCTCTATTATATGACTATCGACCTTCAACCACTACAACTCTACTTTGACTACCACAATATTACTACTTTAATTTGTTTGTGTAATTGTTCATTGTTTGAGTTTCATTAGAGATGATTTAAGGCTTCAATTTGATTTTGACCAATAAAGATATTTCAGTTGAAAGTTTTGAGTGTTGAAAAAAGACCATATTATTTCTATTGAAACTATGACCTTATTTGCCACAAAGTTGCCATTACTAGTAAATAAAGATATATTTGAACCAATCGTATATATAAAAGCATGGCATATTTGACCTAACTATTAAGGGAGCACAAATTTGAACCATTTTGGTGAACTTTAGGGTAAATTGAACCTTTTCTTTTCGGTCGGAGCTAGGATTTTCGTCAAGGGTGTTCATACTTTAGGACAAGTAAAAAAGTAAACCTTGTTGATCACTTATGTTCTCTTTTTTAACTTAAATAACTAAATTAAAAAAAAAAAAAAACTAAATTAAAAAAAATTTAAGCAAAATGCCTAATTCTGGCTCAAACCCAATCCCCCAAAGTGAATTTGAACGGCCTAAAACATTAGACTACATATTTTTATTTTATTTTATCAAGGTTGTTCAACAATTAGTATATATCCAAAAATATCGATATTTAACGTATATACCTGCAAAAAATTTCCGGCGAAGATTATTCATTTGACCATCCTGATCTAGATGTATCTCTGCCCCTGTTCCTTTTACTAAATTAAATTAGAATTGTGATATGTCTTGAGTTGTGTGTGGTTTTATCTCTCTCTCTTGTCTTGAGAAATACTAAGGGGTCGTTTGGTACAAAGATAAATAATGCATGGATTACTAATGCTGAGATTAGTAATGTAGGGATTAATAGTGCAGGGATTAGTAATGCATAGTTTATTTTTATCAAGTGTTTGGTTCATTGTTTCGCACCTCATCTTATATTTGTATTGAAACTTTATAAAAATCTTCTTTCTAATTATACCCTTGAATTATTATGTAATTGAGATAAGGTAAATAATTATCGGACAATATTATTTTTTTATGGCCTTCTAACTAGCTAGGAGAAGAATAATTTTGTTGTCATGTTTGCCTCTTTTTCACTTAAATTATTTGAGGATAAATAATTGTTATCTTAGTATTGATTACTTACAAAATGTCTATTTTCAATTAAAAAATAAATAAACTATCTACTTTTAAAATTGAAAAGACGGCAAACAATAGTAAAATTGAATAAATCATCTACATTTACCCATAAAAATTGCAAGTTGTAGTTTTAATATGTATGCAATTTTATAAATTGTTCAAAATACAAATAATTAGAAAACCACACACACACACACACACACACACATATATATATACACACACACACATACAAATTATACATTCAATTAAGACCACAAACGTCATGTGGTGATATATTTGCCCTTTTAATTAGTTAATGTTAAACAACTCACATTTCAAATATTGTATTACTTTGTATTGGATTTATTTAGTAACAAACAACTTTCTCTAAATAATTTATAAGCTAATTTATTTAAATAAATTTACTAGTTCAAATATAAACCATAAAATTGAAAATAAACAAAATAATTAAAATGATTTGAGGGATATTTTTGTCTTTACATGACTTATCCCATGGTATTAACTATTATATCCTATGTATTACTAATCCCTCCAAGTGATGGGTATTAGTAATACATTCTATAATACCATGTAGGAGCTATAACTAATTCATGGATTAGTTATACATAGGTCCAAATTCCTACTAAATATAGTACTAAATAATCATACATAATACATGGATTATTTGTTTTAATGCGGCCTACCAAACGACCCCATATGAAAGTTGGAAAGGGCAGAAACCAAGAAAGATTGCTAAGTTTAGCAAACAGTCCTTTTCACTTTGGCCAAGCTACCTATGTTATTAATTACTTAGATGGTCCACCTACTATTCTACTAGGCTGCAAGTTTTTCACTCTTACCATTGTTTAAAAGAGTATTTACAGCATGCATTCACTACTTCATTCTGATTTCTGCCATGCCAGCCTCCCCGTGCTCTTTTGTGTTCAATTTTGTCAACTCTCCTTACAGTACTTCACGAGCAGTAAATCTTGTATACCATTATATCTTTGGACCAATTCTTTATATACCACTCCTTTTCTTACCCTTTTTCAATCATAGTAATAACAACTCAACGTAATAGTCAAACACTTATCTAAACTATTATGTTTTCGTGAGTTTCATGTCTTAACTATATATCGATGTATTTTCCCTGGGCATTAAAACAAATTTCAATGTTGAGTTTGCTTCAATACGTCTTTGATAAATTGTGAAGAAATATTTAGTCAACTTAACATTCAAGTGTGTATTTTTAATATAAGAGAGCGACATATAGCTATGGTTTAGTTAAATAAAGAGAATGATGGACAATTAAAGCACGAAACTTGCAAAAAAAGTGAAAGTTTAATTGTGTTTATTGCATTTCAATTTTGAAATATTCTATATTACTTAGCTTCCTGTTTTACATTAATGTTAAATTATTTTCATGTTATTGAATTTTTAAATCTTTTTTACGATTGTTGATGTCCCAGACATATTAGCGAAGAGAGAGGCGAATTTAGAATGAGTTTAAATTATATCCATCGACGGTGTAGATATTTCTTTTTACGGTCAAGTAATTATACGGTGTAAAATTTAAAGTTCAGACCTATTTTTTAATATTATTTCAATAATCTTAATGAATTTCTTATATACATAAATTTATATTCCGAACTCAGAATCATTGGGTTCAAATTAACCCTATTCTATAAGACTTCGTCCACCTTTGATCAATGGAATGATTATTTTGGATAGTAGCATACACAAGTGTTTTTTTCATTCAGAGATTCAAAATATAAAAAAATAAATATTATAGAAATTAAGAAAAATTAATACATAAGAGTATTATAATTTGAATCTTAGTAACGTAGAAAAAGTCCAATCAATACGAGTCAAATAATATGAAATGGATGAAACAAGTGGTATGAAACTATTTTGAAAAGCAGAAGCTATTTAAGTAATTTTGAGCAGCAGAGCACTGTAACCGTATTAACTGTGGTCGCCTTTCTGGTTCTACTAACTCTGGCCACACCATTGTCTGATAGAATCTTTTTTATCTACTTCCACTTTCCATCTTAGTATTATAATATTTCGACTCAAATTTTCACTCTTTACTTATCTAATTACCTACTCTTATCTTTTTACCAAAAAGTAGACTACCTTTTTAAATATTACAAAAAAAAAAAAAAGACTACCTTTTTAAATGGTCCAACTATATTCGTTTCTTTTAATTTGCAGCATGCATCAAATATGATGTTGGAATTATTATAAACTCCTATTTGCTTTTATTTGTCTGAATATATCAAAAACCTTCCTGACTTTGTTTTCATATTTAATTTTGGTACTTAGACGACAGATGATAAAGTGTTTTATTATGTTTTGTATGTGTTCTTAATGTCTATAATGTAGGTATATTAATCACTTAAAAGATGTGAACTTATCTAACTATACGTATTTTTGTCTTAATTGGGACATGTTTAGGGTTTAATGGCTTATTGCATGAGGCTAATGTTGTATAGTTAAAGAGTTCATAATTAATGAGGTGACATATTTTAAAGTAGCTAACGTATTTACAGAATAACAGAAGTTTGAGTCAAATGTGCCTAATTAAACATTTTATCATATGTAAATATGCCCAATCACAATCGACTTTAAGTATCAATCCATAAATTACATGTATGTTCATTTTATATGACTGTTTTGAATAATCAAATTTGGGGATTGATTACTTCCTTGTGTTGAGGATATCATTAATTAATAAATATGTGTTTTCTCTAGCTTAAACTTTTTGATGAGATTGTCACACATTTCAATATGATATCAGAAAAGACAGATATCATAGGATCAAACTCACCGCCACTCAAATTAAAAAAAAATCCACGTATTTAAATTTCACCGCTATCCAAATTAAAAAAAAATTCACGTATTACACCACAAAAAAGAATCAGACTTACACGGGATCCTCAATTCGAACGATCACACTTGGAAATTTTTAAAAAAGGGAACAAAAGAGAGAGAGAGAAAGTTCTTCATTCGTTGTTACCTTCCCCTGCACGTGAACGATAGGTACTCTTTGGGTACGGTGACCATTTTTTTTATATGGCCTCCTCTCATTTTTCATTTTTAAACGAAATTGGTCTGATCTTAAGATAAAAATATGAAAAATTACATATTTGTTATTAGGGGTGATAAAATTATCCCTTGCAAATATGACTCTTTCACCCATCTATTTATTAACTTAACTTGCTCAATTTAAGTTATACAAAAATTGAATTGATATGTAGTTCAAATTGATTAATAAAATAAAAGAAAACTTTATTAGGTACTTAAATACTTCTGCGCTTTTAACTCTTAAGATTATACACATCAGTCGAAAAGAGGAGGGGGGAGGGGGGATGGAGGTGAGTGATTAGGAGTGGCAGTTGGGCGGGTTGAGTCTAATTTGAACGGATCATAATAGGTCAAGACTCTATACAATCCAAATTTGCGCAGATCAAAATGGAATTGGTCAAGTAATAGGTCATAGAACGAGTAAATTTTTTCTAAGTTTAATTGGTTGATTTTGTTTTTTTTTAATAAAATATTTTAGTACCTAAAAAAATTAATTTTTCTCTATTAGGGTTATGTAGAACATATCAAATTAATAGAAAAAATTTAAATAATATTTAACAAAAATTTTCATGAGTCAACTTGTCTTACATATTAACCCAATTGTTAATGGATTGAAATAGTTGAACTAATAAATGAACGATTAATTAACCCAACCAAACTTCAACGGGTTGAACAAATTGTGTTTGATTTTGCTAGTTTCTAACCCTAGGGGTGACTTTATTTAGACAGAATTCATTGAGCGGATTAAGCAAATCGACATTTTTATATTCTTTAAAATTGTAAATTAGACCTTGAAATTTCTTGTGATCTCTTAAAAATCCTTTGACATATCAAAACTGTTGATTTTGGTCCTCTAAGCCTCTGAAACTTAATTATTGTTAGGAGAGTCAAAAGAATTTTTTTCGGATCACTTTTTTGCAAAGCACTTTTTCATACCTTAACTGTTCATTATTATAAATGTGTAAATTTTATTTTAAAAATATATATATTTAAATTCACGATTAAATTGAAATTAGTTATTGTTATATGTATCACAAGAATTTGTATCATTGTATGCTCATAACATTGGTGAATAAAGTACATTTCCAGGGCCTATTTTCCAACTCAAAAAACTACGTAGTATTGATACAAATCATTGCAAGAAAGAAATGTCAAGTGACAAAAAGGAGAGTTATAAATGCATCAACTTTGAAGTTGTACACAAAATATTCATCGATTTGAGTGAAGGGATCGATTATGGACCCCAAGCTTAGGATGTCCAAATAAATAACATCACATTTTGTATTGCTTTTCTTTGTGGTGTTCTTAGTTTGTCAAACTTCTATAACCAATTTCAATAACATGTTGTTCCCATTTGCACTTGAGTAGTTGTACTCATCATGATATATCGACCAATAATTTGAATATTACATCTAGCTAGTTACTATATCACCTTTTTTCTCTGGCCAGCACACTGAAATTGAGAAGATGGACATGTAAAATCAAAGTTTAATCATAAGAATTGATCATAAAAAAAATGGGTTGAGATTGATAATGATCAAGAGAAGGTACAATATTGCCCCAAAATGTGTGCCTCCAACCAACATATTGTAAAAGAATCTTTTCTTGTAGCTTTTAGATGGCTCCACTCATGTATTTGTTGCTCAAAGAAATAAATATAAGCTCAACGGCTAAAACTCGAAGAAGAGAAAATATAAAGTGCACCCCACCCCCCGTGGGACTGCTCCACCCTTAATCAAAGGTTTCAAGCTCAATTCTTGGGTATGGAGAAAATCCGGTTAGGAGCACCACACCTGAATAAGTCCCAATACGAGTTTCGGACACCGGGTGGAAACTAAAAAAATAAAACTAAAAGTGCACCCCACCCCATGTGTAAATAGGGTCCCCATCTCAATTTGTAATTGAACGAGAGATGCCTATGCTATGCACTTTGTCTTTCTTCTTGTTTCTTCCTCTCTTTGCTTTTTATATTTGTACACTTCTTCTTTTTGCAACCTCCATTTTTTCCTATTCTTTTTGTTTTTCAATTTTCTTAATTATTCCTATCTCAAATAACATAAAAGATAATTAACTTCGATCCATCAGTATGAACTTGCTCACATTATAGCTACGTATGTCTCAACCTCAATCAAATAAAGAACATGATTGGATTTAACGTAAAACTTAATATTATATAGAACGTAACGTGGTTGATATTGAGGGGTAATTATAACTGTGTAGTCTAGAATATATAGGAAATATAACCATATAAATGAAAGATCAACATCCAATATTTTAGAATATGTTTTTAGTGTGAAAAAGAGGGTCGAGGCAGCATGTGATCGGGTGACTGCTTGGACACAATAAGAGGTTAGCAATTGTGGGGTTTAAATTCCATTATATGTATAATGTTTATATATATATAATAAATGGATGTCAATGTCGGCCTCATATGTCCGACTGAGACAGCAGCAAGTAGAAAATAAGAGAAGCTGGTGAAGTACTGCATGTTACCCCCTCGTGGGATTATCAATATATATCCTATTGTCCTTTACTTTATTCTCTACCATTTTTAGTTTATCACACTTATTATTGATGTATACTCCCCTAACCTTAATTACTTTTTCCTCTCCCCAATTTACTAATGATTAGCCATTCATTAACAATTATGTGTTCATCATGCAAGCACTTCTGTTAGAGTGGATAAAAGTCCCACATTGATTATTGGAGAATGGACTCGTGGTCTCCTTGTATGGATTTGGACAATCCTTCCCTCATGAGCTAACTTTTGTGGTTGAGTTAGACTCATGTGTCATATCTTTACAACTTCAGTTTGTTTCATGACTACTATAAAAGTATCAAAACGATTAGTAATTTTCTATAGTTGGCGGAAGTATCACTACTAAAAAAACTAGCTATGAATTCGATGTACTTAACTGTTTAGCTACAAAATTTATAAATCGTTACATTCAATTATTTTAGTAGTGTATATTGATAATGCATAACTTTATTGCTCCATGTAAGTTAAACACTTTCTTTCTTAGCATAAAATTTGATGTTTCTCCCTTGTTATTACAAGTGCGAGGTGTATTGTAGCTTCAAAATCAAATGAATGATGGTAGTTCCATTGTTTGTTTTTGTATTTTGGTCAAGTTATTTTCACTTAGAATGAGAGTGGCCAATTCCAAGTTCACGTTTATTTGTCTCATCTTTTGCACTTCCCATCTCAATTTGTAATTGAACGAGAGATGCCTATGCTATGCACTTTGTCTTTCTTCTTGTTTCTTCCTCTCTTTGCTTTTTATATTTGTACACTTCTTCTTTTTGCAACCTCCATTTTTTCCTATTCTTTTTGTTTTTCAATTTTCTTAATTATTCCTATCTCAAATAACATAAAAGATAATTAACTTCGATCCATCAGTATGAACTTGCTCACATTATAGCTACGTATGTCTCAACCTCAATCAAATAAAGAACATGATTGGATTTAACGTAAAACTTAATATTATATAGAACGTAACGTGGTTGATATTGAGGGGTAATTATAACTGTGTAGTCTAGAATATATAGGAAATATAACCATATAAATGAAAGATCAACATCCAATATTTTAGAATATGTTTTTAGTGTGAAAAAGAGGGTCGAGGCAGCATGTGATCGGGTGACTGCTTGGACACAATAAGAGGTTAGCAATTGTGGGGTTTAAATTCCATTATATGTATAATGTTTATATATATATAATAAATGGATGTCAATGTCGGCCTCATATGTCCGACTGAGACAGCAGCAAGTAGAAAATAAGAGAAGCTGGTGAAGTACTGCATGTTACCCCCTCGTGGGATTATCAATATATATCCTATTGTCCTTTACTTTATTCTCTACCATTTTTAGTTTATCACACTTATTATTGATGTATACTCCCCTAACCTTAATTACTTTTTCCTCTCCCCAATTTACTAATGATTAGCCATTCATTAACAATTATGTGTTCATCATGCAAGCACTTCTGTTAGAGTGGATAAAAGTCCCACATTGATTATTGGAGAATGGACTCGTGGTCTCCTTGTATGGATTTGGACAATCCTTCCCTCATGAGCTAACTTTTGTGGTTGAGTTAGACTCATGTGTCATATCTTTACAACTTCAGTTTGTTTCATGACTACTATAAAAGTATCAAAACGATTAGTAATTTTCTATAGTTGGCGGAAGTATCACTACTAAAAAAACTAGCTATGAATTCGATGTACTTAACTGTTTAGCTACAAAATTTATAAATCGTTACATTCAATTATTTTAGTAGTGTATATTGATAATGCATAACTTTATTGCTCCATGTAAGTTAAACACTTTCTTTCTTAGCATAAAATTTGATGTTTCTCCCTTGTTATTACAAGTGCGAGGTGTATTGTAGCTTCAAAATCAAATGAATGATGGTAGTTCCATTGTTTGTTTTTGTATTTTGGTCAAGTTATTTTCACTTAGAATGAGAGTGGCCAATTCCAAGTTCACGTTTATTTGTCTCATCTTTTGCACTTCATCTTGATATATATATATATATATATATATATATATATTATGTGGCAACGTAGAATGTAGGGGACCTAAATATGAAGTTCTTATTGTTCTCAATAATCCAAAAATTTATAACATGCATGCAAACGACCTATTAAGGACTTTTACCTTTCCTAGATTTGTCATTTTTGAAAGAAAAGAGACCTATAAATATACACATGATCATAAGTCAACATTACTCTCTTAATATTCACGACATCACTGGGATTACAATTCTTCTTTGCTTAGCTGTTCCATTCATATCATCCAAATTAGATTCCCTTAGAGAAAGCAAAGTAGAAATCTCCGTATTCACAAGTAATGCGTTTTGATGATTGACAAAATGATCTGGCTAAATAGATGGCTCGAACCAAATGCATCAATAAGAAACAAGTAGACTATATATGTTAAATGAATCAGATAAGCAATTTCATGTTTTTTTCCAAAATACAACCTAGAGCGGTGAAATTTATTCTCACAAGTTCTAAGATGATACCATGTTCAAATTTGTGATCGTACTCTAAAACCTTAACTTTTTGATTAAATACAAAAGTAATTCTCGATGTTGGGAAAAAAATGTAATTTTCAGTTGTATATTTGTGTAAAGCCATTATTCACTCTCTTCAGTATTTCTGGGCTCAAAACATTCTTTACGTAATAAATATATAAGTTAGGTAGTAGTACTAGTAGATTGCATGTGTTACCATTGCTCACTATAGTCAATGAACTTTAAAACAATAAAAAAAGGACTAAACAAAAGTCTAAGCAAACGGCTGCGAACTTGGAAGAAACAAACGATAAATATTTATTTTTAGAATATGGTTTTTAAAAATATTAACGAGGCACATATTATATATATCGTACCAATAACATGAAACCCACTATTCTTGCAAAGAGAAAAATCGAACGAAGCAACGCTTAAAAAGTAGTCGATCCACTTTATTTTTAATTAGTAATAAATTAATTCATACTACTAATTAATGTTAGGTTAATCATGTTGATCTGATGCCTTATACTTTAGTAGCTAGTAGTATTATTTATTGATTTAAAAACATATCTGGATGATAGTAATTAATACTAGTATATAAATAGGACTTGTAGCATGTGTTAGATACCTGAAAACCCACCTAATCACATGCTCCACACCTTAATCAAGAATGAAGTTTCATAAGAAGTTTCTCTATCCTTAATTAATCTGGTAATAAGGGTTTAGAGTTTTGAATGGTTACATGTAATCTGATATCTCTCGCTTTAATTATTAATTTGGAAGTAATACAACTTTAAACATTGTATATATCAGAAGTTAAGTGCCAAATTACATAATTTTCAGGTAGCAATACTTCGAGGAATTATTTGCATATGTTTCTTTAACGTAATAGAGACGTACAATAATTTTGGGCCAAAGGCCATCCTCAATAATCCAAATTTTCTAGTAAATGAAAGGAAGAAGCTCATCTTAGCTAGGTCACAGTTAATGGTAGTAACCAACATCGGTTGTGGTGCACTGGTGGGAGTGTTTCACACTTAACCAGAGGTCTTGGGTTCGAGCCCTGGGTATGGAGAAAATCTTGTTGGGGGAGTCGCTCCCGAATGGGTCCCGCAGAGCACGTTCCGGATTTAGTCGGAGCTCCAATGTGGGCTCCCATCACTAGGTGGTAAACAAAAAAAAATGTAATCATATATGGGATCAAATACAATTTTACTGTCACTTATTATCAAAAATAATTTTCACGTGTTTAGATATGAAAAGAGTCAGACCCGCATGTGAGGAGACTTGTTAAAAATATTACTTACTAAATAAAAAAAATATGTTCTTGCTGATAACTTAAGTTTTAGATGAGAGAGTCAAATAATTTAACGATTATATATAAAAAAACCATATATACATGTGATACTCAAGCTATTTTTATTTCTCTTTCGGTGATTGGAACTAATTATAAGCTTTCATGATCCTTGGAGTAAAACAGATTGGATATCGATATCCCTATAATTGCATGCACTCTCCCATTTCAAGCCTGTTAAGTTTGATTAATATAATAATTGTTCCGCTGTAATTTATGTAAAACAAACTTTATAAACTCTAGCCCTTATTCAATACGTACGTGAATACCCTACACGAATTCTTGTAAATCTTTTATTAGAAAATTAAAATCTATTATTAATATTATGTCAGGTTAGTTCTCCGATATCGGTCTATTAATAACAGTCTCTTTGTCCGAAAAAAATTAAAAATAACGACAACGTACATCTCACCATTTGTGAATCTCACTTGTAAAATTAACTAGATATGTTGTGACCTGTGGTTATTAGTTCTCCCCACAACAATTCTAAAGTAGCAAGTCCTAACCAATCTATTTTATTAGTGAATCAAACAACTTTTTTCTTAAATTAGTGTTCGAATGATAGTAGAAATAATATAGCTTTGTTGTTGGCGTTCATAATGAAAATCATAGTTCTCCATCTCTATAGTGTTGGCATGTGATCTGGACGAATTGAAGGATAAAATTAGTGTTGGATTTAAAATCTTAACACTTCATTAGGATTTTAAAAAAATAAAATATTCATATTAATTTTTTTATTTAAAATACTATATATCACAATTTCTTATAATTGAAAATATTAAAAAGATATTTCAAATACCAGAAGTCCAGAATCAAGGAAAAACCATTTGACTTCTAAATGGTAATGGCATCACATATTATAGGATATTATTAAATTAAATGCAGAAGAAACAAAGAAAAAATGACAATTATAATTAAATTAATAATTATGAGGAATGCGGTTCAAGTTATCCATAGAAAAAGAGAACTATATTATTGAAGATAATAATATAATAATAATATAGAGATGCGAATCATTGAATAGTCCACCAACAAATGCTTTAATTTTGTAAGCTAAATATTAAAAAAAAATGCTTCTATTATAATTTAGTAAATAGAATAATAATATATAATGCATAATTCAAAACCCAAATTGATGCATTGTGTACCCCATTCTTCACACAAAACAGTGTGCTTCATTTTGACATTATAAAAAATAAAAAATAAAGTTAGTGTTTGTAGTAATCTTAAATTTTTATTATGGATATTATAGATTATGTCATGCCAGCTGTGCGTGTCTCTATCTCATTGAACATCAACAAAATTCATGAGACCACTTAAGTATTTCATGTACAAAAAGTATAATTGTTTAATCATGAGTTAGCATCTTTTTTATTGTGTTACGATTCTCAGCTTTAATTTACAGCTCCTAATGACAAATTTGGTCACGTTAAAATATATGTTGATGACTAAAAACAAATACAAGTTGTCATCAATAATGTTATTGGTGTACAGAACGTTGTTGAATCATAACAACATCATAGTATTATGGTGTGATTATTGAGTATCAAAGATTGAGCATAATTGTAATCAGAGATTTTATATTATATTAGTACTATTTTTTATTCCAAACAAGAATATGGAATGTCAATTATTATATAATACGATTTGATGTGATTTAGATGATTATCATTGGGCCAATCTTGAAAGTGGCCCATCCATGATACTGCTACTGAGTGCGGCCAGTTGCAGTGCCAGATTTCATAAATAACCACAAATTTCGTTGAGAAAATAGCCCTCTTCTCATTTAATTTCTATTTATTCGCCGCGTAGAATATCATTAAGTCTTTTTGATGTTAGAGGTGGCAAATGAACAGACTGTGTGTGTTGAATTTTCATGGGTCAAAATGATCGAATTAATAGAAACGTAGGTTATCGATCTATTTAAAAGTTACTTGGGTTGAAATGAGTTGAAAGGAGAGTCCAAATCAAATCCTTCCAATTCTTACCATCTTTTAATTGCTTTATCTTCTATAAAAAAAAAGAGAGTATATTTTTCTATATTATGATTATATCTAACACATCAATTAAAATCATATTTATTTATAAATATTTTGATAATATTTCTTATGAACTAATTTGGGCTAAATACTAGCTAAAATTTTGATCGGTTAAAATAATAATTGACAGGTTTATAATCTATCCAAAATTGGGCGAGTTGGACATGTTATGATTTCTTGGCTAATTTTGTCGACTCTTTAATCGTTTAATATGTTGTAGATTAGTATATCATGAAAACACCATGAATGAATTATGACTTAATATCATAAAGAATAAAATTGCATTAGTAGATCATTTACCACAAGAATAAAGGATAAAACAGACATTTTTCTGTTCATTTATATTTTCTCTCTTCAAAGGTACAAAACGCATCTTTGAAAATTTGTTGCTCATATAATACACAATAACTCCATGAACATCAAGAAGTAACTATGCCCATCAATTTTTCCTATAGATTAAAATTAAAAGTAAAGGAAGTTGCTTATTTTTTAAAGATTATTAATTTTCCTGGTCATGATCGAGTGCAGCTGCCTGGGGTAGATCCCTTCTGTAACAAATCAAAAATTGACATCAATCACATATTTACTTTAATATGACATATCCACTATATATACTCTTCATAATTTTCTACTATGATTTTTTTTTTTTTGAAATCTTAACGAGAAAAGAGTGTTTTCCTACGCGATTATACTGAATTTTGTTATTTTCGTAAGCATAGTTATATAGTATATGAAAAATTAATCACAATTAATTTAGCGTCTACTCACCGCACAAGAATGTACATCACCACAATTGCATAACAGCTGCCCATTGAGGGTATCTGTTGCTAAAAATGCACCTCCTCCTTCACTTCTCTAAATCATTCATTAAAAAAAAAAAAATTAGTTCATGGGCTTTGAAATTACAAATTAAATGTAGTTTTAAAAAAATGTAGTGTACCTTGTAAAAATCAACAGCGATAAAATTAGCCCATCGATTAGCAGCAGCATCGTGACAAGTCATAAGCATGTCAAGGAGGTGCCCTGAGTTTTGAACACAAGCTAATGGCTTCAATGGAAGTGTCCTAAAGTAATTTACCAACACCAATGATTTACTTTTATCATTCATAGCTGATGACTCTGCGCGATTAGGGCAATTTCCTTTTTCCATTCCTCCATCCCCATCTGCACATTCCACAATAGTTGTGTCGAGAATTTTTAACATATTATTTGTGTACACTCACAGTTTGAGGGGTAAAATCGACTCATTTTTTCGTGAGGCACTTACATTGATTTTCGACCATGTAATTCCATTGGTAAGCAATCCCTTCACTCTGTTCTTTAGATTTGACGGAAGTAAAAACAATTAGTCTTTGGTTATTAGTTACCATGTCACTCACAAGTGGCCAGTCTTGACCACCTTTAGGCATTTTTGCCACAGGAAACCAATATTTCATTAGTCCTGCATCTGTAAACACTTTGGTCAAACCATTTGGAGTCTCTACATAATCTTCCAATATCAATGTCACAATTTCTGATGGATTTGCTGATAAAAACCCTTCAATTTCCTTCAATGTGTCAATTGCTGGTTCCTACTAGGCCAAATTTCGAGACATATAAATTTAATCGATTGATGTAAATATGACTAATAAAATAAAATAGAACTTACAAATGCCGTATAGTCATGACATTGGCCTCCGAATGAGTGACACAACCATATAGCCCCGTCGAAATCATAAGTATCAAGCATTAAACCCCGAACACCATTCTGAAACATTAACACGTTAAAAGGCATAATTAAGTAAATAAAAGTTAAAACGAGCATTTAAAGCAGCTAAAAAGAATATTTAATTCAATCAATTTTGAGTTAATTAGATGAAATGACATACATTGAGCTGTTGAGTAATATTATCTTCTTGATTGGTGGGAGTTACTCTAGGTATCCCAGTATGTGATGGCTCTCCCTCAATTGCAAAAGCATTATGGGTCGTCAGAAATGCATACTTGTTGAATGGCAAAGAACTATTCTGTAAGCCCACACAAATAAAACATAAGCCCAAATATAATTCACTAGCCCAGTGCCAATAAAAGCCCAATTATACATACGTACCACTAACTTAAACGGATCAGTGCCAGTTGATCTAACACATCTGTGGCCTTGAAAGGATAGGGTACAAGATAAACAATAAAGCCCAGGCCCACAATCTGCGTCTGATGAGCATTTATCATCGAGCTGAATAAAATTAAATTTTGAATTCGTAAATGAATTAATTTGAATCAGAAGTTGAAAAAAAAATAAAATGAAACAGAAGCAGCGGCCTATGAGTACGATCGACCACACTCGCTCTTCAATTGAAGTTTGAACACATACACAAATGCATATAGATAAAATTAATCAATGTTTTTAATCATACCGACTCTAAATCTTGAATTTATAACATGAGAAATCGTACCTTGCATGTTCCATTAGAGCAATCGGCGGCGGCAACAACGAAGAGTACGGAGAAAATGAGAAATAAAGAAGAAATGTTTTGCTGAGGACCCATAATTATGGAGAAGAAAACAGAGGAGAGTGGTGAGAAAGACTTTTTTATTATTAGAAGAAAAAAAAAGGGTATATAAAGAAAACTAAAAAATCTGTAAGTTTGTTTTGAGAATTGGCTGAGATAACAAAGCCATAATTGTGGAGAAAGAAACTGACAGAAGAAAAAGCATAGGGATATACTCTCTTCTATATTATGATGGTGAAATGTGATAATGAAAATGAGAGACTTTTCATGCTGTTTATGTAACGCCACAGAGATTTTAATTAATTACTTTTGAGTTTTGGGTTGAAAAAATTTTGGGAAAATAATCTCCAAAGATTTATTAAGGTTGACCAAAACAAAAATAATAAATGATTAATGCACTGAAGGATCATCTTTCCAAAACTCCTAACGTAAGTTAATAAATGATACTCACGCCTTCCACTTTTAATTATCATGTTACATTTTTCGAAAATTAATTTGACTAATTTTTAAAGTTAAATTAGATTATATTAATTCGATATTTTAATCAAAAAAATTCTATATTCAAAAACTATTCAAAAGTATTATAAATTACAATTTTTTGCATATCAATATGATGAAAAATACATCGTAAAATGTTAGTCAAAATTCTTATAGTTTGACTCTAAAAAGGACATCATGACAATTAAAAGTGGACTGAGGGAGTAGATAAACAGGCATATTAGTTTTAGATTAATTTAATATTTAAAATTTTAAATTTAAATATTATATGAAAAATTCTATAAATTACAATTATTCTCAATTTTAATATGGTTAAAAATACATGTTAAAATGTCGGTCAAAATTGATGCAAACATGACAAGTAATTTGAAAAGAAGGAAATAGTGATTAGTATGACCGCCGTGACTGTAGGCTCGTTTGTTCAGCAACTCATCCTAACTTATTAGTTTTAATAATAGTAATATTTAATTTAAGATGATGAGGAAGAGGAACCTTATTAACAATTAAGTACATTAAAATTGGTCACTTTCATCTGTGCTTTCAACTGGTAGCAATATTAATTGCCTTCTCAATTTATTTAGTCTGGTTGAGAAAAGAAATATTTAACGTCAGACTAAATTATTTTTTATTTAAGATGCAATGATAAATACATTTCTCTGGCATGAAATCAATTGAGGAAAATAATAGGGAGAGACTTGGGACAAATCCATTAGTGATACAAATTATTGGTTAAGCATAAAATTCTTACTAATTACAGGTAGAATAAATAAATTGAAGACCGCTAATTTTAGAAATCCATATTTTTGGCACTACTCATTGTTCAAGGAGAAAAAATATATTCACACAGAGTGTTTATATTAATCCAATGAATCAATCTATAATGTGCTCTATTTACATACACTCTTATAATTTAATTATGATTAATTAAAAATAAAATTTTTATCTTAATCCATCATGAACCTATGAAAATGTAATTTAATGTGAACACATCATACCTATTATTATTTTTTCCTCGTTCAAAGTCTTGCCTACTAACAATGAATGTATCACATATTAATTAGTTGTTGAAAATATGTATACATGCATAGTACATTAAAACTTAAAAGAGTAATTTGGACCGCCCATTCATTCATTTTGGACTTTTCTTTTATCCTTGTTTTCATTTTACCAAATTTTAATAGTGACAGCTCATATTTTAGCTTAATAAATTAAATTTTGTGATAGCAGTTCAAACTTCAATCAATGATAGCAAAGTAGACTCTTCAAATCCCCCCATCCCCCTACCC